>NW_027530007.1:1941495-1955539 GCF_008692635.1 Crocuta crocuta | reverse complement strand
GGGGCACTTCTGGCAACGGTCCTTCTCCATGGGACTCATGAGTCAGAGAAGTTAGGTCGACTCCTGGGGTTGTGTGGGGCCGCGCCTTCCTGAACTCCCCTGGACTTTACAGCGAAATGGAATTGGCTTTATAGAGTTGGTTGTCCCCCTCAACCAGACCTCACCCAGGGTCGTGTCAGCTCCGTCCCTCACCAGGGTCGCTCGCTTGAGAGTCAGCTCGTCTCTCAGGAGGCCCCAGGGACCTGTGCACGTCGAATGCATCGCTTTTCTCCCTGATGTTCCTGCTCGTTCCCTGCTTTGGTCGGGTGTGGAGATTCTTTTCCCTCGGGAGCCCCTGGTCTCGGCATAGTCTGGTTTAATTTAACTTCTCTGAGTATGTCACCTGCCTGCTCCTCTGGCTTTTGAATCTGTGGTCTCCTGGCTTTTCCTAAAATTGCTCTTTCTACTTAGTCCAAGAGCCAGTCCTTTGAGTTCCTTTGCAGGAATTAGAGCCAGTGAGTGTGGCAGGGGAGTTTCAGATCTGCCCCAACCAGTCTGTTGGTTAACTTAGACACCCTCTTACGCAAGTCTTCTCTTCTTCCCTGGGAGATTTGCGCAGAAGGGCTGTTTTTGCAGAATCCCTGCCCCTGCTTTGGGGATTTAGGGCAAGGCTAGAAGTTAAGGTGGTTAGTACTGTGAGTTGAATTTCGTAAGCATTGTAAGCCAAGCATTTGAGGCCTTCCTACAAAGTAAAGGTCAGCATGCGCTGGCTGTAGCGGCCCGGCCTTACTCTGTTCAGCCTGGGCGAGGCCTGCCTTGGTCTCAGCCCCGCAGGTATTCTGATTGCGGGATGCCCTTCGCCAATAACAATCAGGAAACTGGGGAACCAAAACCAGGATTTCTTTTTATAGGACCTGGAAATTGCACGGGACCCCTGGGACCACCCGGCAAGGTTACCGTTAGAGAGAGAACCAGGTCCGGGGCTCTGCTTTTTCTTAGGGCACGAGGGGATCCAGGGTTTGGCTGGGCTCACTCTTTATTGGTGAATTTCAAAAAAAAGCAGGAATGTACAGTGGAAAGAGAAAAAAGCCAGTGGTCTAAACGGTCAGTTATCTAAACCAACCAAGACCTCGAAAACAGAGGAGCCTGGGGAGGGAGCCAGGTGGGAGAGAGGGGCTGCCTGGCTCTTTCTCTAGTGGCGGGGCCGGCGAGGTGTTTATTTGAGAGAGCCGTCCTTGGAGCAGATGGCCGGCCTGCAAAGCTGAAGTGTCAGGCACTTAGAAAAAAGAGGAAACTCGACTGTCAGGACACCTGCCTCTTCCAAACCACTTTGTGGTAGTTTCCCAACGGCCCTGGGAACCAGCATTTTTTGCTGGTTGTTGATACCTTAGCAAAGAAATGGGAAGGCTGCAAAGCACGTAGCATTAGTAACAGAAGAAAAAGGACGGGGGCTGCTTGATTAGATGTTTAAACGTTTGCCTAAAGTGATGTCTATTCAGTGGTAACTTGGGTGTGTCTGGATGTTTAGTCACATTGACTCAGCATTTCTCTCGCTTGCCAAATCTCAGACTAGAGCAATCAGTTTGTTCCTGCAACAAAACCCGATGGCACGCTTTCCTTGAGACCAAGCCCCGAGGAGGAGGAAATCCTGGCAACCAAGCTGAAAGGTGTGGAGGTGCCGAGGCTCTCGTGAAGGGGGCCATTGTGTAAAGTTCAACCTGTACTATTTCCAGAAGTGTCATTTGTTCTCCAAAACTAGTCATAGGAAGTTAATTTTTTTTTCTATGAGAGAGTACGCAGGGGAGAAGGGCAGAAGGAGAAAGAACCTTAAGCAGGCTCCACCTTCAGTGTGGTGCCTGATGTGGTGCTCGATCCCACGACCCTGGGATCTTGACCTGAGCTGAAATCAAGAATCAGATGCCTTCCGACTGAGCCACCCAGTCACCCCGAAAGTTAATTTCTATTTAACTTTCCTTTTAAGGTCAACTAAAGGTCTCTAATATGCAGCTAAACCCAGTTTTGCTGGGGAAATGTCTGTCACTTTGCCTGATTATGGCCTGCTCTTCCTGTGAGGACGCAGTCCTGGGCTCTGCCCAGAAGTTCCGTTCTGCCACTGACTAGCTGAGAAAGCCAGCTTTCCACTGAGTCTCCTTGGCACGCTACATGGAATGGCATTTTTTTTTTTTTTAATAAACTCTGCCCAACATGGGGCTCAAACTCCCAATCCGAAGATCAGTAGTTACGTGCTCTACTGACTGAGCCAGCCAGGCCCCTGAAGGACGCTGCGATCTCTAGTTAGCCGCTGGAGAATAACAGGCCTTGGGGGAGGTTCCTGGTCCCTTCATCCTTTTGGAAGCTTCTCCCTGCACATTCTGCTTCTTGGTGTGTCTCCCCTGTGCTCTGAGGTGCCAAATGCAGCCTGCAGAAGAGGAATGCCAGTGGAGGCAGCCCCAGCACAGGGCCTGTTTCACTTTGCCCCCAGCTCAGTGTCTGGGAACCCCCCCCAGACCCTGGGCGCCCCCTGGTGGACTCCACATGAAGGCCCTCAGCGCAGACAAAAGGGCACTGCTGTGGGGGGAGCTCCGGCCCTGGCAGTGTGAAGTGGACAGGCAGTCTGCAAAATATAAAAAAGCTTAAAACTTGGAAAAAGTACTAAAAACGTTGCAAGACTGGAAACCGACCAAAGGCAGGCAAATTAAAAATCAATTATTCTTGGGAAAAACTAGAGCTTCAGGTAAGAGCCATGGAGGCCCACAGCCCTCTTCCCTGGGGCTGCCCCCCATCCCCATCCTCATCCGTACCGTCTCTCTGTTGGTAAGGGAAGCCATTTTACTGGATCAGGGCTTCACTTTGAAGGGGGCGTACCTGACCATCTTTGGTTTGGGGGTGGAGGGAGAGAGCTATAGGATTTTTTTTTTATCAGCTAAAAGCGGCAAACCTAGTGAGAAATGAATGGGGAAAGCCTGAGGCTTGCTAGCCTGAGGTCTCAGTTGGGCAGGCAGCAGACGAGCCAGAAACTTACAGTCTCCAGGGAGACTGTGGAAGAGAGATCGCCCCAGAAGGGAGGACGAGGGAGGCGCCCAGCACGTCCCCGCCCTGCGCACAAGCACACATGGGAGCCTCTGGAAGCCCAGCCACAAGGAAAAGCCCCAGCAGAGTTGAGGCCTGGGAGAGCTGTGAGTGCAGCTCCTGATGCATACAGACACACCGAGGGTGGGAGTCCGAGGGCCTCCGGTGGGTCTGGGCACAACTTCCAAATCCTCAGCTGGCAGCTAAGTTGGGTAGAGACTGGGCAACCATCAGGAAGCCAAGCTAAACATGTACGAATAAAAAATCTGGCTAGAGTGTAGCGGCATATGTGAAATGGGAGCTCCAAGAGGAGAGGAAAGAAAGGGCAGGAAAACTATGTGAAGAATTAAGGGCTGAAAACTGCCCAGATGTGTTGAAAGACATTCATTTACAGTTCTAATCCTGTGGGCCTCAGTAGGATACCCACAGAGGGATCTGCATGTAGATACATCATAGTTAACCTACTGAAAACCAGTTTACAGGGATAGTTCTAAAAACAGCAAGAGCAAACCAGCTCACCGTATACAGGGGATGACAGTAACCAGCTACTCAGCAGAAACTAAGAGTCCTAGCCACTAAAATGAGGTCTTCAAAGTGCTCAGAGAATTTTCAGCAAGCCAGGATTTTATACCCAGCAAAACTATCTTTCAAAAAAACAGGGGCAATTTAGAGACAGTCCCAGATTTAAAAAAAAAAAAAAAGAGAGAGAGAGAGAAAAGAATAGTGCTGATAGTTGTTCTACAGGAAATACTACAAGAAGAAATACATAAATACTAAAGGAAGGCCTTAGGCTAACAGAGGACAACAACAGACAGTAACTGAAGTTCACCAAAGGGAGTAATGATCCCTGGAATGATAAACACATAACTGAAAAACACTTTATTTTTTTCTTTTTTACTTAATTTTTTTAAAAACAATGTTTAAACTAGCAATTATAACATGTATTGTTGGGGTTATATATATTGATGTATATGACAGTAATAGCAAAAGGGATGAACAAGGAAATGGAGGTATATTGTAGGAAAGTTGCTATATTTTACCAGAATTTTCAGTACTAAGCTGAAGAACACTGTAATAAACATACACATTGCAATCCCTAGACAACCACTAAGAAAATAACTCAAAAAAAGATATAGTTAAAAATCAGCCGGGACACCTGCGTGGCTCAGTTGGTTAAGCATCCGACTTCGGCTCAGGTCATGATCACACAGTTTGTGGATTCAAGCCCCAGGTCGGTCTCTGTGCTGACTGCCAGCTCAGAGCCTGGAACCTGTTTTGGATTCTGTATCTCCCTCTCTCTCTGACCCTCCCCTGCTCACACTGTCTCTCTCTCTCTCTCTCTCTCTCTCTCTCAGAAATAAATAAAACAGTTAAGAAAAAAAAAAAGAAAGTAGAGATTCCCAAATTAAACCAAATGGTAGCAAACAGAAGCCTCCAAATGGTTTCAAAATTCCAAATTAGTTTCGTTAAAATTACATGAATTCATAAAAATTACAAACGTAAGAGGTACCTAAAACAAAAGCCTGAAGACTGACATAACTTCCTGCTCAGTGCCCGGTCTACTAATCCTCTATCTGAATTGTTCTCCACTCCAAAAGGACTACAGAAGCCCTCCAAGTACAAAAGCCCTCCAAGTAAAGGGCCTTACAGACACCCCCACATCTGCCTTCCAAGAAGGGCTCCCAGATGGGCCCCTCCCTGAGTTGATGAAACTGGGATTTTGTGATAAACATCCCAGAGGGAAGCTCTGGAGATACTAGGGCCCGCAGGGGCCCCTAGAAGAACTGGCAGCGGGTGGGAGTCCTTACCAGAATCACTCTTCTGAATCTGTCTGGAGTGCCCGGTTGTCATGCTGTCCCTTCCAAATCCAGACCCACTGGTTACTGATCCTTTGTGCCCCAGCTACCTTCCTGCTCCCCTCCTTCGCAGAGCTGGGCTGGCCTTTCTGCCTGCCTGGGACTCTGGGGTTGTGTTTCTATTTTTTGGCTCTGGTTGGGAGTAACTCTGCATCTTGGGACATTAATATGCTTTGCACCCTCTTTGGGGACCATCTTATACCAAAGGGGGGGATTATTCGGTGCTGCCAGAAGGATTTCACATTAGAACCATGTACCCAGAGGGAAAAAAGCAAATTGAAAATAATGTTGTTGGGTAGGTGGATCAACCCAAGATATCATTTAAGTTAACAGCCCAATTATTTGAGGAAGGAAAGAAACTGTCCTTATCTTACAAATCTTTACAAAACTAGTGGCAATTCAAAGTTCACCAATTCCTTTGCCAGTTCCCAGACTTCCCCTCATTATCTTAAACAGGTTGTAAAACTATTGGCTTTAGGAAACCAAAGTCCTGGAAGAACTTGCATTCTTTCTCTGTCACTTAAAGTTACACATCTCATCAGGACTTTGAAATATAAACATGGCCCACAATCACCTGAGATTGAGGAAAAGAAGGGAAGGGGGAGGCCTTTTAAAAATACAAACTGTTAAAAGAGCTCTTGTGCCTCAGCTTTGGCACCTCTTAAGATCAATTCCAGGAACAAAAAAAAAATCTTAAAAAATCTTCTCCACAAATATCAGTTGACTATAGCACCCTTGCATCCGCACGCATGTGTGTGTCCATACCTACTCATGTTACAAATGTGAGATTTTCCCACCTCCAATGTATTGCTAAAATTAATTTGTCGAAGAGCTCTGTTTAGTGGCTAAAGTGAACAAATCAGGAGACTCTAGATGCTGGCGAGGATGNTCAAGAAGATGTGGTTCATCTATACAATGGAATACTACACGGCAATATGAAAGAATGAACTCTGGCCATGTGTAGCAATGTGGATGGACCTTGAGGGTGTTATGCTGAGCAAAATAAGTCAGGCAGAGAAGGACAGCTACCATATGTTTGCACTCATATGTGGAAATGGAGACTTAACAGAGGACCATGGGACAGGAGAAGGGGAAAAAATAGTCAAGGAGAGGGAGGGAGGCAAACCATAAGAGACCCTTAAATACTGAGAACAAACTGAGGGGTGATGGGGGGGAGAGGGGAGAATGGGTGATGGGCATGGAGGAGGGCACTTGTTAGGATGAGCACTGGCTGTTATATGGAAACCAACTTGACAATAAATTATAAAAAAAAAAAAGGGAGAGAGAGAGAGCGCTCCGTTTAGCTGGACAAGTGCTTGTGAGGATTGGGGATTCTAAAACTCTCAGGCAGATGGAAGCCAATCCAAATGTTTTTTCGAGTTCATGTGATTCTGGGAAAATACTCAGGTGTTGGTTTAATTAAAATAGACCCGTTTCTAGTTATCACCATTAAAATTAGAACTTTTATTCTGCCTGGGTTTACTTAAAGTCAGATAGGTCAATGTAATGTCTTAACACAAAATGGGTTTTTATTTTTTTAAATAGCTTGGGAGGATGAAGGACTTTTTGATGTCTAATAAAGTTAGAGCGCTGTGGGGCGCCTGGGTGGCTTAGTCGGTTAAGCGTCCGACTTTCGCTTAGGTCATGATCTCGCGGTTCGTGGGTTCGAGCCCCGCGTCGGGCTCTGTGCTGACTGCCAGCTCAGAGCCTGGAGCCTATTTCAGAGTCTGTATCTCCCTCTCTCTCTGCCCCTCCCCTGCTCGTGCGCGCTCTCTCTCTCGCTCTCGCTCTCTCTCTCAATAAATAACGAAACTTAAAAATAAAATTAAATGACTCCAATTATAGATAGACATTGGTGAAGAGACAAAAACAGTCTGTGTCCCCCGAGGCCTCAGGCCTTCTCCCTCTGGACACTTTGAACGCCTGCACCTGACCTTCATTCAGTTTCCACCTAGTATGAGTTACCAGTGTGCTCTTGTTATCGTTTATGTCTCCCAGATGGGTTAAAGCCTTTCCCTGCTGCATGGGTGATGCCCTCACAATGGCAAAGAAAATGTGTTCAAAATTTGTTTTTCACTTGCGGTCTGTATATCTCCTATGATCTCCAGTGATCAAGGCGCCCAGTTCACTGGGCCAATCATATGAACCTTAACGAAAACCTTGTAAACCTCTTGAAATCGTATCAGTGTACAGCCTCCCGTCTAGTACTATCCGTGTCTAGTGTCCGATACTCAAGTCTGTCGCCAAAGCTAAGGGAGCCTTCCCGGGTCCCCATTCAGGGGATCCTGTGGGTCAGTCTAGAGCCTGCTGAGTGGATGTTCTGGAAACGTGGCCAGTGGAAGACAGCCCTTGAGCCCGTTGGAAGGGGCCTCACCAACTGCTCCTGACCACGGACCCTGCTGCAAAACCGAAGGTATTAAGCCTCGGTTGCACACCCCACAGCTGGCAAAGGCGCCACCGGACACCTGGTCCCCGCACAGATGCTGGAGACCTGGAGGCAAAGAGGAAAGACGACAAGTGGCTGATGCCGTGGGGACTCATTCTGCACAAGACCGCGGATCAGGGCTTCTCACTAAACATGAGAACGTTCTCCTTCTTATCCTTTCTTTTACTCTGACCCCATCCTGGAAAGACAATGCCTCATCTCTATCTCTGGAGTAACTTGGAAATTCAGAGCAGCCTTTTATTTCAGGCTTTGAGAAAATCAAACTGTGCTCCTAACTTGTCACAAGCAAAATAAGACCTCTCACTGGTCAACTCCCCTAAATTTACAACATGCCTTAAAAAGGACCTACCAGGAGGCCTTTGTGATTCAGGATTCACCACCTGTGGCCTCACTCTGCTTCCCTGCTTAGGGATACAGGTAAGTGAGGCCACAGGATCAGGAACTTCTCCTCAACTCTGAAAATTATTGCAAAATCTGCTGCTGAAGTTCAATAGCTACCAGACAGAAATCCCAAGACTTTCTGGCCAAAGTAATTTGTTGTTGTTGTTTTTTTAATACAATATGTATTTATTTTATTTAAATTNTCACCCATTTGGCCCATCCCCCCCCCCAACCCTTAGTTTGTTCTTTGTATTTAAGAGTCTCTTGTGGTTTGCCTCCCTCTCTGTTTTTATCTTTGGCCGAAGCCTTTCTTGATAACAAGATAGCCCTTGATTATCTTTTAGCTGAGCAAGGAGGTATCTGGCCGACACCATCTTCTGCACCTGGATGGACACTTCTGGGGAAGTTGAGCCTCTATTCCATAAATCACTGAGCAAGCCACTTGACTAAAAGTGGCTCCTTCAGCAGGGTCTTTCTTTGACTTATTTGGTTTTTGGTTTGGATCTCGGGGACCATGGCTTCGAGGTGTACTCCAAACATTGGAAATTATCCTATCTGTAGTAATCACAAGAATCTCCCTGGTATGTTGTATGCTTTCAAAAGCCTTAATTGCATTTTTGCAGCCGCTAACCCACAGCCAATGAGCACCCTGAGACTAGAGTGTCACAAAAGGAAAAAAGGGGACAACCAGCTGAAAAATTGGGAACCTGAAGCTGTAACCGGTGACCATCACAGAGGTTAAGGAAAAGGTCATGACCTGTGAATACCACACAAAGGAGCAACAGAAGCTTTGCGAAATACAGAGCGGTAGCTGAGAATGGCGTCAGGGCCTTAAATTTTGATCCCATCTCTCAGCTGAGCTGAGAGTCTGATCAAAAAAGGGAATTGTTAGGGACAAACCATGGGTTTGAAATGGTGTCACTTGGGTTAAGGCCCCAAGTCAGTAAAACCAACGCTTAATACCTAATCCAACTGCAGTTTCAACCCACCAGATGTGTAACCTTTAACATGGGAATTTCCCGGTCAGCATTAGGAAATTTACTGATAGACCCCTCTGTTCCCCCTTAGGAGGGCGACCTTGCCTAAAACAATGGATTCTTTGCTAATAAAATTTCCTCTTTTCCCCACTCCCTCTCTGACTTTACAAACCTTTCCTTTTCTCCCCTGGGTGACTCAGTCGGGTCATGATCAACTTCAGCTAAACTTCAGCTTGGGTCATGATCTCACAGCTCATGGGTTCGAGCCCCGCATCAGGCTCTATGCTGACAGCTCAGAGCCTTGAGCCTGCTTCAGATTCTGTCTCTCTCTCTCTCTGTCTCTCTCTCCGTCCTCCCTTGCGCATGCTGTCTCTCTCTCCTTCAAAAATAAACATTAAAACAAAAAACAAAAAACCTTTCCTTTTCTGTAGACCCTTTGGAGCAACTCCCTTCTATTTGCTAGACAGGATGCTAACTGATTCATGAATCAAGAAAGTAAAATCAAGAAAGTAAAAATAAAATAAAACAAAATAAAATAAAATAAATCTTTAAAATGTCCTCAGTTGGGGGTGCTCTGCCTGGCTCAATTGGTAGAGCATGAGACTCTTAATCTCAGGGTTGTGAGTTCAAGCCCCATGTTAGGCACAGAGATTACTTTTTAAATAAGTAAGTAAATAAATCTAAATTAAAAAATATAATTAAGTGGTTGAATTTTTGTTATTTAACAGATCCAGAGGAACATTCCATGATGGTAAGAGATCAATAATACATCAAGAAGAGATAACAATTATAAATGTATATGCATCTGGCATCAGTGTTACAAGACATGAGTGAAAGATGTGAAAGGAGAAATAGACAATTGAAAATTCATGATAAAAATCCCCAACAAATTCGAAGTAAAAAAAAATTCTCAACAAAATGAAAGGCATCTCTGAAAATAGAGCCCGCTTTGGATCCTCTGTCCCCCTCTCTCGCTGCCCCTCCCCCCTGGCGGTCTTTCAAAAATAAACATCTTAAAAATAAATAAATAAAAGTTTTTAAAAAACCACTGGAAGCCAGACATTTGACAGCAACAGTTAGTGGCCATCTGTTAAGTCTAAGGCACAGGAAGGTGACAGACACACTTAGGAGCAAGGCTGACATGGTGTCGGGGCCGGGGCACCTGCTTAGGGTGCCCCACAGGGATGCAGGCAGAGGCGGTGACTGGAGAGGAAGACAGAATGCTTGGGATGATAAGCATTTGGATCTGGAAGACGGATATTGTGAAGTTCACGGGTATGTCATCATCAAACGGGAAGTTTGACTGAGCCACCCAGGCGCCCCTGATATGTTTCGTTTCAGTCCTATTTTCCACTACAGTTTGTATCTCTCCTTTCTGTGTCCTTTCCGTAAAGAAAGACAGAAGCCGGAATCTGGGCGCTTGGTCCGGACACAGCCCTGGTTTGAGTCATTCCACCCTCGAGCCACCCTCTGTGGTTTTGCCCTTCCTTTTTTACACATGAGGCAACTCCTGAGACTTGACTTAACTTGCTCCACATTGCACAGCTAGAAAGAAGCGGAATCGGAGCGAGCCAGGGGCAGGGTGACCCCAAAACCCATTCCTCCCGGTCTCTATCAAGCAGATGCCGAGAAAGACATCCCAGGTCGTTTGAGGAGCCATCTGATCTGACTTCTGGGATGATGTGCTGTGCTAGCACTCAGTCTGTCTCTGGACCCGAGGTTCTATTGAGACGGACCCTGGAGAGCATCTAATCTGTCCCCAGAAGGGCAGTTCTGGTATACGTCTCTGATTAAGCAAGTCTCAGTTCCCTGAGCCCCAATTTCCTCATCTCTAAAACAGGAGATGGTTTAGATGAGTGGTTCACATCCACTGCTCTCAGACCCCTTTACATTCTTAAAAATGACTGATGATGCAAAGAGCTTTTGCTTATGTGAGTTTTATCAATATTTACCAATTTATTTATTTAAAATATTTTTTAATGTTTATTTTTGAGAGAGACAGAGTGCAAGGGGTGGGGGGAGGGGCAGAGCGAGGGGAAGACACAGAATCCGAAGCAGGCTCCAGGCTCCAAGCTGTCAGCACAGAGCCCAACACGGGGCTCACCGCCATCAGATCATGACCTGAGCCACCCAGGTGCCCCAACCAATTTATTTATTTTTAAGTTTACTTATTTTGAGAGAGGGCAAGGACAGAGAGAGAGAAAGTGAGAGAGAATCCCAAGTAGGCTCCAGGCTGTCAGCACAGAGCCCAACACGGGGCTCACCGCCATCAGATCATGACCTGAGCCGAAATCAAGAGTCAGACACTTAACCGACCGAGCCGCCCAGGAGCTCCAATATTTACCATTTTAAAAATTAAAGCAGAAACTTTTAAATTAACAGTTTCCCAAAACAAAAGGAAACTCCGTGTTACTGTTTGACAGTTTTGCAAATCTCTCTAGTGTCAAGCGTACTACAGTTTAAGACAGCTGGATTCTCTCATTTGCTTCTACATTTAATCTCTTCCAGATCACATGTCACAGAGCCTCCGGAAAACTCCACGAGACACTTGTAAGGGAAGGAAGATGAAAAAGACAAATCCGATCTTCCTACTGCTACGGAAATAGTTTTTGTACCCACTTCTCCCTGAAAGGGTATCAGGGACCTCAGGGGTCCTAGGCCACCCTTCGAGAACCGTTTCAAAAGGTGGTCCATACACCACCTGCAGTCAGAACCCGCCGGGGTGATAAAGCGCACACTTCCCGGCGTCCCCCAGATCTGTGGTATCCGAATTCACACCTAACAGGCCACCTATACCCCGGAGTGTGGAGGCACTTGGTTGGGAGAGCCCAACGGCCCCTACCAGCCTGGTTCTTCCAAAACCACTGAGCCGGGGTTCAGACCGGGGTCTCCGTGCAGGGCTTTTGTCTCAGCCGTGACCAGTGACAGAGGCAGGTCTGCCCTCCCTGGTTTTGCCTGATTCCACCATTTCCACATTCACTTCCTGCCCCCTTCAGGGAAGTGTTGAGGGCAGCCGGGCACCTTGCTTGTAGCTTTGAAATAAATTCTGGGCTTTCTTGGCTGCAATTAAAAACACAAGAAATGGGGCACCTGGGTGGTTCAGTCGGTTAAGCGTCCGACTTCGGCTCAGGTCATGATCTCACGGTTTGTGGGTTCAAGCCCTGCGTCGGGCTCTGTGCTGACTGCCAGCTCAGAGCCTGAAGCCTGTTTCGGATTCTGTGTCTCCCTCTCTCTCTGACCCTCCACTCTTCACGCTGTCTCTCTCTCTCTCTCAGAAATAAATAAAACATTAAAAAAAAAGTTAAAAAAATAAAACCACAAGAAACGACAGGTGTCGGTGAGGAAGTGGAGAAAGGGGAACCCTCATGCACTGCTGGTGGGAATGCACACTGGTGCAGCTGTAGTGGAAAACAGTATGGAGGTTCCTCAAAAAATTAAAAATAGAACTACCCTATGATCCAGTAATTCCACTACTGGGTATTTACCCCAAGAATAAGAAAACACTAATTGGAAAAGACAGATGCACGTCTATGTTTACTGCAGCATTATTTACAATAGCCAAACTACAGAAGCAGCCCTAACGTCCACCGATGGATGAATGGATAAAGAAGTGGCATATATATACTGGAATACTGATCAGCCATCAAAAAGAGTGAAACCTTCCATTTGCAACATGGATGGAACCAGAATGTATTATGCTAAGTGAAATAAGTCAGAGAAAGACAAATACCACAGGATTTCACTCATATGTGGAATTTAATAAACAAAACAAAGAACAAAGAAAAACAGAGACTTAACTATAGAGAACAAACCGAAGGTTACCAGAGGGGAGGTGGGGTGGGGGTTGGGGGACTGGGTGAAATAAATGAAGAGGATTAAGAGTGTAGTTCACCTATTGTGGGCCGCCTGGCTGGCTCAGTTGGTGGAGCACGCAACTATTGATCTTGGGGTCATGAATTTGAGCCCCACTTTGCAGGTAGAGATTTTTTTTTAATATTTATTTTTGAGAGAGACAGAGCACAAGCAGGGGAGGGGCAGAGAGAGAGAGGGAGACACAGAATCCGAAACAGGCTCCAGGCTCTGAGCTGTCAGCACAGAGCTCGACGTGGGCCTTGAACCCACAAACTGTGAGATAATGACCTGAGCTGAAGTCCGACGCATAACCGACTGAGCCACCCAGACGCCCTGAGATTTTTTTTTTTTAAAAAAAGGGTACACAATTGTGATGAGCACTGAGTAATGTATAAAATTGTTGAATCACTACATTTCACTACATTGTATATCTGAAACTATTACTACAGTGTATGTTAACTATACTGGAGTTAAAAAAAAATTACTAATGTAATTTAGTACAAACCAAAAAATAAATTTGGGACTTGCCTACAGTTGTGTATTTCTGCACCTCGGAAAAGCAAGAAGGAACGAAGAAAAGGGCTCTCATGAGAGGCTCTAAACTTGGCCCCACCTGGACATTGTACAGTGAGTCAACCACAGGATCCGTGAACACTGTCCTCCTCAAAGCAGAGCATACGAAGCAAAACTGGACTTTTCAGGCACGTAAGCCCTGACTGGTACAAAACAGGCAAATATGGAAGCGACTCAAGAAAAACAAATTAATAGAATGCCTTTAAGTGATGAAAAAATACAAATGTTCACATATAAGATAGATTGTGTGATTTTAAGTTTTCAGAGATTCCATTGCATTCAAACATATTGTTACTGTGATTTATTCAGACCCAACTTCCAACAGGAAAAAACTAGTGGACACGGGCTCGCACGGAAGTTATTGCACCTGTTGAAATCTGTGTTACAAAGTAACCTGTGCACTTGGTGTGATGGAATTAGCCTTGGCCTTGAGTCAGTCACAACTGGGTCACTAACTACCCATTCGCCAGCTGTGTGACTCTTCTATCTGGGGAGCACTTACTATGGGCAAGGTACATGTCAGATGACATGAAGCATTCGTGGACACAGGGCGCCATGCGGCGGGAGGGTTCCGTGCTGAGAGGGGAAGACGCCTGGAGCTGCCGGGCACTTCCGAGAAGCCCTGTGGGGTCGCCTCCAGTTCCTCCTTGGGTTCGGGAAGTTCAACCACGCGACCTCGGAGCCCGACCCCAGCACCCAGCATTCGTTCCCAGCCTGCTCTGCGCCTGCTGCTTCGCCTGCAACTGGGGCTGCGCGCTCTCCGCGCAGGGTCGTGGGTGGGGACTCACATTTCCTGGCCCCCGTTACACCCACAGGCCAGAGGGAGCCTCGGTCCCCGACGGGGTTGAACCCCACCGAGCGCGGCAGCGATGGGCGGAAAGGGCGAGGGACACAATGGACGCCCGTTGTCA
>NW_027530007.1:1931129-1941474 GCF_008692635.1 Crocuta crocuta | reverse complement strand
CTGTGCCCCTCCCAGCCCCTGGTGCTAGTCCCGGGCGCCCCCCGCCCAGCTCCCTGTACCTGTCCCAGGCGCCCTCCGCCCACCCCTCCACTTATTCCGGCGCCCAGAGCCCCACGCCCTGCGGGCCTGTGCCAGTCCCCGAAGACCCCGCCCCGCCTGCTTTGGCGTCGCATCGATGTGCTCGGCGTTCTCCTGAGCCGGCCCCAGAAGTGGGCGGGCCCACTTGCCTCAGGTGGTCTAACAGGCGCCGGGGAGGGCCAATGGCGTGATGGCGCAGCTCCGCCCCTTCCTTCCGATTGGTCGGGGCGGGAAGGCCGCGTCCAGGGCCTGGGGGCCAGAGCAGGAGAGGGACTGCTCCTCGGTCGCCGCTCCGCGCGCTCTCAGCTCCTCGGTTCTGTCCGCTCCTTCCCGGACCGCCGCCGCCGCCGTCGCCGCCGCAGCCATGGCCCAGTGAGTGACGGCTCGCGGGTGGCCGGCGCGGAGGGCGGAGCCTCCCTGAAGTCGCCTTGGCCCCGGAGGTGCCGGAGCACGGCCTCATGGCCCCCGGAGCCCCGGACCTTCGGGGTCTCGGCCCCCGCTGGCCGGGCTCTCTGCCCCTCGCGGCGGCTCCGGGCGGATCCCCTTTTCTAGAAAGGGCCGGGCGGGAGGGAACCCGCATGGCCGAGGGAAGCCAGGGCCCGAGCCGGGAGGGGAAGAGGCTGGCCAGTGGGCGGCCGTGCCTTCAGGGGCTTCTCCCCGGGGCGGGAGAAGGGGACACCGCAGTGAGTCATTACCGGGTAGACTGGAGCACCGCAAAGATTGCATGCCCTCCTGCGTGCACGCGTAGTTGGTCTCAAGAGAACTTGAGGTCCTTCGCGGTGGCAGAGGGCAGGGTGGCCTGGGAGGCGCATGCCTGGGTTCTCAAGGGTGGAAGAGAGTAGGGGCACAGAAGAAATGGCAAGGCAAGGTGATCATAGCAAAAGCCAGGACACTCTGGGTCCCTGAGTTGGAAGGGCTGAAAGTGGAACTGACTCATTTTTCTTTGTTCCTTTTCCCGGTCTTGTAGAGCCGATATTGCACTGATTGGACTGGCTGTCATGGGCCAGAACTTAATTTTGAACATGAACGACCATGGCTTCGTGGTAAGTTAGGAGGGCACACTCTTGTGGGTTCTTGGTGTGCCCTGATTTCAAAGATCCTATACGACCTGGAACTTATTTCTCTTGGTTTATTCCCTCTTGCTGCTTACGACATTTTTGCAAAGGAAAGAGAAGCACCGGGTCACCTGCGGGTGTGGGAAGACCAGCTCCACAGTTCTCTGAAGGACGGTCTTGCTAAATAGATCTGTCAGTTCTGTAAGCCTGAACAAACCTACCGGATGTTAAGAAGGAGAAATCCGGCCGGGGTATATGGAACTCCACCTTTATTGCCCAATGAGAATCGGGGGAGAGTGAAAAGTTTAGTTACAAACGCTAAACTGGCTTCGAGACAAAAGATAGCAGTTTCCAGCCGCTGGTCCCTAGATTTGATGGAGTCCCTATCAGCTAGTGACAGACTCCAGCCTGATTTGCCTCAGGCAGTCGCCCTTCACTTATATTCTGTGCAGTGCCTCGGGTTCACTTAATCCAGGGTCTGAGGTCTTTTGTGTCCTGGATCCTCTAATCAGAACTTTCTGTCCTTCTAGGTTTGTGCTTTTAACAGGACTGTCTCCAAAGTTGATGATTTCTTGGCCAATGAGGCAAAGGGAACCAAAGTGCTTGGTGCGCACTCCTTGGAGGAGATGGTGTCCATGCTGAAGAAGCCGCGGCGGGTCATTCTGCTGGTGAAGGCTGGCCAGGCCGTCGACGATTTCATTGAGAAACTGGTGAGGCCACGTCTGCTCCCAACTGCCGCTAGTGGGGCAACTCGTCTATTCCTTGAGCGAGATTTCACATACTTTTACTTAGGAGACTTCTTTCCCCCTCTTCAATTTGTGGATATGAACTGCTTGGTTCCAACAAACAATGCTTAGATGTCTCATGTTGGTTAGCTTGGCCCTAATTAAGGAACAATAAATCCTCAGGTGGTAATAATTCCTTAGGTATAAAATTCTGAAGCCACCCAGAGACGTTGCCCTAAGAATTTATTAACACCGGGAACAGAAACGGTGGCCTTCCCCGATCTTTGGGGTTCAAGAACGCTGACAGTTTGGGATGTGGTGTTATGCATCCTTAGTGCTCTTCACTGGTAAACCGGAGTGTCTGAAATTTAGAAGTTGATCCCCCCCCCCCCATGCTTAAATTGTTGTATCATTGAATATAAATGATGAGGGCCCCTGAGGGAATCCTGGGAATTACACCCTGAGTACTTATTTCTCAATGATTTGTTGGCTCTAGCAAGTGTATCTTTTTCGCAAGAAAAAAAAAAATATGTGTATTATGGGCCGGAATGGCTGTGCTGGGGCAGATGGGTGACCGGTGTCCAGTGTCCCAGCGAGGGCCCCTGGGAGGCAGGCCTCTGTTACACTCGTGGCCCTAATTATCAGCCGAGGAGGGAGTTGTGAGCTGTCTCTGGGGCACCTCTGGGGCCCCTTTCCTCAACACCGATAGTCCATGGGGACAAGCTCAGGGCCAGTGCCCTGCAGCCTCGGGGTGCTTTCCCCTCCAACAACAAAATGCAAAACCACACACAACCTACGGACGAAGGGGAACCCTTCAGAAATAACCTAGGAAGCCACTCAAAAACAATTCGACAGTAACAGTTCTGACGAAAAACTGAGACATTAGCTGTTTGGAAGAAACATTTCTCTGGGAGAAATGGAGGGACAATCAACAAAGGCAAGGGGTGAACATTCCGTTTCTCCGGGAGCCGTGGGGGTGCCTCCACAGGGAGCGGAGTTTGTAACCAGTGTGCTCCCATTAAACAAGCAGATGACCTCGGAAGGAGGAACACTGTGATAAGGGAAGGACACAGCAAGCTCTTTGTGCAGCAAGATGCTAAGCTGGTCACGATTAGCTGTAGACAGAACGGATTAGAAAGTGTAGCTGCTTCTTCGGCGTAAGAAATAACGAAGTCAGGTTCACTGGAGCCCCGTGGGGGAAGCAAGGGGACTGAATGGTAAATGGTAAAGCCCATGTGTTTTCTGTAGGAGGATGTGCTTGTTCGAGGCCCGGTCTCCTCCTCCATCTCCAGACGGGGGCGATCATCTCACTCGTTCAGGCACCAAACCACCTGACGCCTGTTCACGGGTCCCCTATTCTCTCCGCACAGAGATTTTATAGGACGTGATGTAATCCTTTAGAACGAGTCCTGTTCCCAGTGTTTGGCAATGTAAACCAGCCAGGGGCACACACTGGAAATACAAAAATTTTCAAGTAGGTTTTGGTTGTCAAATTTTAAGTTGTAGGGAATGCTGACTGGTCGTTAGCCCTAACCTTTCACGCAGGCTCCAGCTGTAGCCACGGGGAGGATTATTGAAAATTAAACAACTTACGCTTTTAGGCCAGATCTATTTGGGATAAATTCCTGTTTGTATTATTTGCTCAAGGTACTTTCTAGTTTTGGCTCTCATTCCTTTGGCTCAGCTTAACACCAGTGTCTGGTTACAGGTACCATTGTTGGATGCTGGTGACATTATCATTGATGGAGGAAATTCTGAATACAGGGATACCACAGTAAGTTTCCTTCAGTCTACAATCTTCCTGGTTCTGAGAACATTCTAGAAAAAAAGGATCGGCACTGTACATGTGATAACAGAATGGACTGTCCTGTAGTGCTGACTATGGGGCTTGGTGCTGATGTTGCAGTTCTTGGCCTTTGTTTCTGCTGAGACTTACATGTAACTCAGAAGGATGACTTTTGCTTGGATCCAACAGGCTGAGAGTTTGTGCTTAGCTCTTCCCTGCTCTGCCCCCCGCCCGTGAAATGTCAGTCAGCATACAGCGTGGTTGAGAACCACATCTTTTTTTTTTTAATGTTTTGTTTGAGAGAGAGAGCGCATGAGCTGGGGAGGGGCAGAGAGCAAGGGGGACAGAGGATACCAAGCCGGGGCTTTGCACTGAGAGCAGTGAGCCTGATTCAGGACTCGAACCCATGAGCCACGAGATCATTGCCTGGTTGGAAGTTGGATGCTCAACCAAGTCACCCAGTCACCCTGAGAACCACGGCTTTACTGACCTCATATGCTGGAAGGAGTCTGTACAATCTGAAGTGCTGAGAGGGGGGTTGTCATATTTGTATTAAGCTCTTTGGCGTTTTTAATAATGTTTTATTAGAGAGAGCGAGAGTGGGGGAGGAGCAGAGAGAGGGGGACAGAAGATCCCAAGCAGAGAGCTTGATGGCGGGGCTTGAGCTCACAAACTGACATCATAACCTGAGCCAAAGTCAGATGCTTAACCGACTGAGCCACCCAGGTGCCCCTGTATTAAACTCTTGACTGAGTCTTACGGTAACTGGATCTTCCAGTAAAATGAGAATATATGTTTGGCTTTATTATTTCCCTTTGGGGGAAGGATAGCTATTTATTTTGTTTTATTACTTTACTTACTATTTTTAAAATTTTTTAGAATTTATTTTGAGAGAGAGAGAGAGAGAGAGAGAGAGGGGGGGGGATAGGCATAGAGAGAGGGAGAGAGGATCCCAAGCAGGCTCCGTGCTGTCAGCACAGAGCCGGATACAGGGCTTGATCCAGCAGGCTATGAGGTCATGACCTGAGCTGAAATGAAGAGTCGGACACTTAACTGACTGAGCCACCCAGGCACCCAGACAGCTATTTTAAACTTCTGTGGAGGAGCGCCTGGGTGGCTCAGTTAACTGGATGTCTGACTTCCGCTCAGATCATGATCTCATGGTTTGTGGGTCAGCTGTGCTGACAGCTCAGAGCCTGGAACCTGCTTCGGATTCGGTGTCTCCCTCCCTCCCTCTCTCTCTCTCTCTTTCTCTCTCTCTGCCCTTCCTGCACTTGCGCACATGCGCGTGTGCTCTCTCAAGAATAAATAAACATTGAACTTCTGTGGATTGTTTTTGTTTTACCCAAGTAATCTCTGCACACAACATGGGGCTCAAACTCACGACCCTGAGATCAAGAGTCACATACTTTACTGACTGAGCCAGCCCGATGCCCTGGATATGTTGTTTTCTGACTCCCAAACTGAGGGGATTAAATTCCTTGAAAGATCAGGTTGACCTTGGCCCCTTGGGTCATTTCACCTCCACTGTGGGCTTGCGTACGTGTCCGGTACCACCTCTCAGTCACTGGGAGAGACTTTCATGGAAGCGTGGTGATTCTCTCCTGTAGAGACGATGCCGAACCCTCAAGGCCAAGGGGATCCTGTTTGTGGGGAGCGGAGTCAGTGGCGGAGAGGAAGGGGCCCGCCATGGCCCCTCACTTATGCCCGGAGGGGACAAAGAAGCCTGGTGAGTATCAAAGGTGCCCACCTCCACCTCAGCACAAGGGAGCCCGAGCTGGGAGAAGGGTGGGCTGGGGACCCTTCCCCCACCTGGACCTCTGTGGTGCCCAAGTGTTGGAGACGCCGGGAAGGGTTCTTTCATCCGCTCTGCTGCTCTCACGTCATACATGTGCATATTGCCTTTTGCCTTTTATCTTCTGCTACTTCCTCCAAGACCGGGCCTAGAAACTCTGATTAGGCCTACAGAGCTCAGAGGCTCTAAGGAAGCTGTTCGACTAGCGTCCTGTGCACCGTCCGGCCTTAGAAGTAGGTCTGCCTCTGCAAGTGATGTCTGGTCCTAAAGTAGCTGTTTATTTAACACTTGTGGGTGATGGAAAGAGCTGACAGGGCCTGTTTTGTCCCTGGGAGAGCAAGGGGGATGTTTTTATTTGACTTGGGGCAGAAACACATTTCACACTATTTGTTGTGCTGCACGTAAGAGGAGGCGTTGGCCACCGAAGGGGGGGTGTGTCGGTGATGGGAAAGAAGGGGTGCGTGAGGCGCGAGGGTGGGGGCTGATTGGACAGAGAATGAAAACCGATGGCAGGAATAATCCTACCTGCCGCTGACTGAGGGAAGCTCCCCCCGCTGTTCCGACCGCAGAGAGAGAGAGAGCCAGACAGAGGGAGCTAGGTGCGCAGCGCAGAAGGAAACAGAAAAGGAGGCTCCTTTTCAGGGAGGCACAGCAAGGTACCTTTCTCTTCTGAGGGAGTTTGATTTCCAAATATGCTGCACTTATCTCAGGCGTTAAAGAAAAGCGTGTTTAAACCTAATTCCCAGAGATGAAGGGATTCCTGGGGAAGTTACTTTTTCTGTTCCCTCTCTGAGGAGTAAGTTTGGGGATTCTTTTTTTTTTTTTTTTGGTAATGTTTTCTTAATTTATTTCTTTTTTGAGGGAGTGCAAGTGGGGGAGGGCCGCAGAGAGAGGGGGACACAGAATCCGAAGCAAGCTCCAGGCTCTGAGCTGTCAGCACAAAGCCCATCCTGGGGCTTGAACCCATGAACCTTGAGATCATGACATGAGCCGGAGTCAGTCATTTAACCAACTGAGCCACTCAGGCGCCCCAAGTTCGGGGATTCTTTTAAGTAGCTTACGTCTGCAAGTAGATAGAGGCCTTCCTGCTGCTGAGGAGCTGACGGGCATTCACCTTGGGGTAACAGCCCAGTGGGCTAGCCACGCAGACAAGATGCCCAGAAGGATGTGATGTGCACGGGTGCCCTGTCTGCCCCTGGACGCATTTCCTCGACCTGGCCTGGCAGAGGTCCAAGTGGCACTGTGACCTGATGTGCTCCCCATGAGACTGGGAGAGTCCCCAGCCCCCCACGCAGCTGTCTGAGCCTTAATCCCAAGCATTAGCTTTGCGACCCCGTCAGTTCAGGGTCTTTACCAAACACTTCTTGGGAAGGAGCCTTTGTTGGTCAGTGATGAGAAGAACGTGGGCAGGAAGCCCTGTGAGGTAACACACCCTCATGCGGGAGCCGTGGGAGGAAGGCAGAACACCCGCTTTTTCTCCAAATAGCGGTGGGTGCAGCCCTGAGAGCTCCCGCAGGGTCCCCAGGGCAGAGTCAGGCTGCACCCGACGGCGCGCACGCAGCCGGAGAGAAGGGCTCTCACAGGGACGTCCCTGTCGCCCTCTGTTTAGAATCACAGCTGCTTTTGATTGCGCAGAAGAAATTTCTCCTTGTGCTTCAATGCCTCCTCTGGCCTTTCTGTCTGTCTGTCTGCTCTAACTACAGAGTCCGCAGCCCCTGATGGGTTTCCCTTTGCTCTTGGCACGTTCATTACTTTTTTCCCATTTGAACAACAACAACAAAAGGGTGGGGGGTGGTCCTTGAGTATTTAATCGAGATCTCAACCCCTCTCCTTTTCAGCAGCTAAACTACACGGTTCCTTCCCACAGGCCCCACATCAAGACGATCTTCCAAGGCATCGCGGCAAAAGTAGGAACTGGGGAGCCGTGCTGTGACTGGGCAAGTTCTGGCTCCTCTTTCCAGCCGGCTGGTAACATGGGCGCGGGTGGCACTGAGCACACAAAGCCAGGACCCCCGTGGGGGCAACAAGCCGCTCAGATGTGAAGTTGGGGCGTGGGGAAGTCACCAGCTCAGCGGAGGCCCAAGGCGCATGCCTGTTTCACACGTCCTTGATCTTAACTGAATATTCAGTCTTGAGGTCGATGTGAAAAACAGCCCTCCCCAGTTCACCTGAAAGCGGGGTTCTTTAAGGAGGCACAGGAATGAGGGGGAGCGAGGTTTGGTGTAGCTGCGTGGCTTCAGGAAAACGAGGAAACATCAGAACCAAAAGGGCTTGTCTGTCCACGTGGAAGGGAGAGGACTGGCTGCTGCCAGGCTGCGTTGCTACTAAAATGAGTTTTATCCGTTCCGCAGCCTCCGCCCACCCCACGAGGCTGGGAGACCCGAGCTGTGACTCTGGCTCTCCAGTAACTGGGTGATGTGAGCAAGTTGGTCAGAAATCTCCGTGGGCTTCAGTGTTCTTGTCTGTAAAATGTGGGGGGTGGGCTGGATGGCCTCTAAGGTCTCTCGGGCCCCTAATCCCCTTTGTTAGTTTCATCTCCTCTGAGGGAGGTAAATGGTGGAGACAAACCGAGGACTGAGGCCTACGAGGAGTGGGGGGAATGGCCGACCACTCCCGGGGACTTCAGCTGTAGCGTCCATGCTGCTCTGTATGTTTTTACGAATTCATAAATCTACTTAGGGTAGAGAGAGGCTGGGCTGGATTTGGAGGGTGAGGAAGGCTGATGAGTTTCTCCTTAGTGTGAAGGACTAGGAAGTGAACTCTTACCCCTGGACAGTCGGTTACTACAGTAAAAGTACAGTGACAGTCACGTCTTCGTAGATATGCTTAGGACAGAGTCATGAAGACAGATACAGATACTGGCCCTGACGTGTCTATTTTTTTTTTTTTTTTTAATGTTTTATTTATTTCTGAGAGAAAGACAGCATGAGCTGTCAGAGGGTAGGAGGGAGGGTCAGAGAGAGAGAGAGAGATACAGAATCCGAAGCAGCCTCCAGGCTCTGAGCTGGCTGTCAGCACAGAGCCTGATGCGGGGCTTGAACCCACGAATCGTGAGATCATGACCTGAGCTGAAGTCGGACGCTCAACCGACTGAGCCACTCAGGCGCCCCTGGCCCTGATGTGCCTTGATCGTGCCTTTCCATAGCCCCACGGCTTCATCTCAGGATATTGAAAGAACTGGGATAGACCCCAAGTGCACCACTCCTTAGTTCGTTTTGGAAGTTATAGTCAGGATGGCATGAAGTAAGATGTTACTTGTTATGTTACTTAGCAGCCAAAGACATGGCTGTCACAGAAGGAGGCAGATCACCAGCGGGGACTCAGACAGTGGAGTCTCTCCGCGTCAGCAGTCCAGATCCTGGATCCATAGCTGGTCTGTAGGGACAGAATGTGCCGACCACACTCACACTTGTAACCACCAAGATCCGTGGTGAAGTTTTTCACCCTAAACTCCTAAACTGGCGCTCTGACTCTTGTCAGCTTTTTAGAAATCAGTATCTTTTGTCCAACTGTGAGGCCTTGGCGAGAACATGTTTCTGGGCTGATGAGGTTGAGGGCCAGACCTGGGATCTAAGGTCCCTTTACCCCTTGGTAGCCATTAGAAACACCTGCAACACATTTATGTATTTTTAAAAGTACAAGGGATTTAATGAGCTGACTTACTATAACGCCCGGTCGCCATGACCGCGGTGACCTCGGGAGGAGGAAGGGGGGAGGTCTTTTGCTCATGGGCAGGGCTGGGGGCGAGGGGCCCTTAGTAACAAGGGAAGGTAGGAAATTCAGGTAAAGGGCTGGGGGGTGCTGGCAGTGAGTCGGAAGGTGTGGAAAAATCTAGAATGAACTTAGAGTGAGTTTGAAGTAACTCTGGACTGGATTAACGGTTATATTGAATTGTTACCTAGTGACTCTTAATTTTAAAAACACGACAGATGTTTGCTTCATACTTGTCGTTCCTTGTGTGGGGAGGGAGCCTTGCCGACGAAGTTGATGTGGGCTTTTCTGGGGCCTCACCTGCCTCTCTGAAGGCCTCCTGGGACTTGTCGCCCTGACAGGTGGGAGATGAGGGCGCGGGGCACTTCGTGAAGATGGTGCACAATGGGATAGAGTACGGGGACATGCAGCTCATCTGTGAGGCCTACCACCTGATGAAAGATGTGCTGGGCATGGGGCACGACGAGATGGCAAAGGTGAGTCCCCGGCGCTGCCTGCAGGCGGCCGGTGATGCCGCTCAGAGGAGAAGGGAGGTGCTGGTGCCAGTGAAGCCTTCCCCTTCCTCCTCCTCCTCCTCCTCCCCGGGTCCTGCTGGTAGCGGGATGGACTCAGCCTGCTTGAAGGGAAGCTGTAAGATGGGAGAGCGAGTCACCGAGCCGAATTTCCCAGACAATCTCGGTGGCAATCATTACCGCCATTTGGTGACTCTTCTGTGTGTCAGGCCTGTGTCCCTTTATGGCATTACCTCATTTGGCCCTCCTGTCATCCCGTATGGTAGGTGGAGTAGAAGCTTGCTTTTCTTTTCTTTTCTTTTTTTTTTTAAGTTTATTTATTTTGAGAGAGTGAGACTGTGTGCATGGGGCCAGATGCAGGGCTCGGTCCTGTGAACCGTGAGACCATAACCTGAGCTGATATTGAGTCGGATGCTTAACTGACTGAGCCACCCAGTGCCCCCTTTTAAAAATTTTTTTTAATGTTTATTTTTTGAGAGAGAGAGAGAGACTGAGTGCAAGTAGGGGGAACGGCCGAGGGGGAGAGAGACAACAGAATCTGAAGCAGGCTCTAGGCCCTGAGCTGTCTGCACAGAGCCCGACGCGGGGCTTGAACTCACGAGCAGTGAGACCATGCCCTGAGCCGAAGTTGGACGCTTAACTGGCTGAGCCGTCCAGGCGCCCCTCCTCCTTTTTTTTTTTTT
>NW_027530007.1:1912946-1930977 GCF_008692635.1 Crocuta crocuta | reverse complement strand
ATTTTTTTTTTTAAGTAATCTCTACACCCAACGTGGGGCTCAAAGTCAAAACCCCGAGATCAAGAGTCACGCTCCATGGGCTAAGCCACCCAGGCACCCCGAGAAGCTTGCTTTTCTAGTCAGGCTGGGACTGACTGTTGGCAGTTAGTCAGAAAAGTTAGCTAAAGTGGGGGAAACTGAACATCCTCCCTCCTCCTGATATTTTATTATGAGGATGCGCAAACATACAGCAAAGCTGAAAGAATCCGGCAGTGAGCACTTGTGTGCACACCCCGCTGTGCTCACACCCCCCTGTGCTCACACCCGCCCCTGTGCTCACACCTCCCCGTGTTCACACACCCCTGTACTCACACCCCCCTGTGCTCACAACACCCTGATCCTCCGCTTGCAATTTCACTGCACTTGCCGTGTCGAATATCTGGCCGGCCCTGTCAGTTTGATCTTGTAAAAATACGTTTCAAGGTCAACCCCAGTACTCTTTTCTCTCAGTACGTCAGCATCTTTGACGAGGCAAACATTTCTTCTAACTGAAAATACAGGAGAGCATGCTCCTCGCCAGTCCAGCCCTTTCCCCTAACTGCGGCTCTGCCGGCTCGCATCCTAGACCTGTCTCATCCCCCAGACTTTCTGGTTCCTGTTACTCTGAGTGCGGCGTGACCACAGACACTTACTTGCAAGGCACACGCCGCAGAGTCCCTCCAGGTCTTTTACGGTTTTTCCTCCTTGAGTTTAACGGTGTCACTTTGCTTTACCAACTGATCCACTCAGGCGCCCCCAAAACAATTTAACTTAGTTTTCATAGAAAACAGTGCTTTTCTTTTTTGTGTTCCTATTTAATTGGTTTACTTCAAACTTAATATATTTATTCAACACATACGAGTGCTTCTGTCTATGCTGGGAACTGTTCTAAATCCCGTGGATATGACAGTGGAAAAAAAACAAAGGCTCTGTCCCGCTTGGAGCTGGGAAGACACAGTAATAATAACATAGATAACTCAGGGGTGTGGCACCTTGGTGGCTCCTGTCAGTTAAGTGGCCGGTTTTGGCTCAGGTTATGATCTCATGGTTTGTGGGATCGAGCCCCACATCAGCCTCTGTGCTGGCAGCATGGAGCCTGCTGGGGTTCTCTCTCTCTCAAAAGAGAAAAACACACGTACATGCTCTCTCTCTCTCTCAAAAGCATCAACATAAACAAATAGATGAAACCCGCTGGTGGTACCTGATACAAAGAGGAGGAAACTGGTGTAAGAAGTAGATGTGGATCAGGGAGCAGGGGAGGCGGCTGAGGAGGCGACGGTGTGGGGCGAGGGGCGCTTGGCTCCGGGGCGAGAACTGTGCTGGGAATCGGAGATCAGCAGAGCTGGTGGGGGGGGCTGGAGGACACCTGCCTCGTGGGGAGCAGAGCCCTCGGCTCGGGGAGCAGCGGTCAGGCACGTGCTTAGAGCCCGTTGGCCTCACGTGCTGAGCACGTCGTGAGCGGCGGTTAGGGGAGCTTCTCCGTGCGGCCCTGGTTTCTCTCACGCTGTTTGCCCTCACGTCCTGCACTAGGCGTTTGAGGAATGGAATAAGACCGAGCTCGACTCGTTCCTGATCGAAATCACGGCCAACATCCTCAAGTTCCAAGACAGCGACGGCAAACACCTGCTGCCGAAGATCAGGGACAGCGCGGGGCAGAAGGGCACAGGCAAGTGGACTGCCATCTCCGCCCTGGACTATGGCGTTCCTGTCACCCTCATCGGTAAGTGGCGCTTCCGCCTGAAGCCTTTCGTCTCACCATTTTTTTTGCTCTTGATCTCCTGGAAAACTGGTACAGACCGGCAGCTAAGGAGCGGGGCTTTGGAAAACGTGTGCGGCCCCCCTCAGCCTCCAGAGTCCTCTCTGCTCTCCCGGTGCGCGAGGCTGAGCCTGTTCGATCCCCTCCTCGTTACCTCCTCTCAGTCCTACGGGCTCTGAGATACATTTGGAAATTCCTGGCTTTCTTCTCCAGTTCGACCTTTGGGATAGTTTTTTTTTTTTAGTTTATTTATTTGGGGAGAGAGAGCGTGAGTAGGGGAGGGGCAGAGAAGGAGGGAGAGGGAGAATCCCAAGCAGGCTCTGCACTGACAGCCGACTCAAACCCACGAACCATGAGATCGTGACCTGAGCCGAAATCAAGAGCCAGAGGCTTAACCGACTGAGCCACCCAGGCTCCCCTGGGATAGTTTTCGGCTTAGTGATTTAAACTGTAGTCGGTGACCTCCATGACTTTCTAATGGGTAAGATCACCATAATGAAATTTTTCATACAAAAGTTCACAGAATAACATAAGCTTATGTACTCAACACTTATTAATATTTTGCTGAGGCATTCCCCCCCCCCCAGGTATTTTAAAAATAAAATAATGCCTATACATTTCAGGTTCTTGAACATTCATTTTCTAAGTTCCTTACCCTTCTTCTAGAAGAAAACCACTGTCCTGAGCACTGGTGTGTACCCTTTTCACGCATGCTGCTTGTTTTATAGCAGTGAGGTAAGCATCAGACTCACAGAGGTACAGGGCAAAGAAAATCATAGAAAGCAGAGAGAGAGAACAGAGAGTAAGAGGAGTCATAAAACCACAAATTGGTCCTTTAAGAATAAAATAGTTACATTTCTGGCAGGAGTGAAAGGAGAATAGGGCGCCCGGGCAGCTTGAGTCGGTCAAGTGTCTGACTCTTCATTTCGGCTCAGGTCGTGATCTCACGGTTCGTGGAACCGAGCCCTGGGTTAGACTCTGCACTGACAGCGTGGAGCCTGCGTGGGATTCTCTCTCCCTCTCTCTAAGCCCCTTGCCCCACTCACATGATTTTTCTCTCAAAATAAGTAACCATTTAAAAAAATTTTTAAAAACCTAACAAATTTTAAAAAGAAAAGAAAAAGACGAAAACAAGGCTCCTCGTGTGTGTAATGAAAGGCTTCCCCCTCCAATGAAACAGACTTTCCTCCTCGCTCTTCGGGTTAAAGGTTGCCTTTCCCTCCCTGGCCTCCTCCCTCCCTCTGACACCCTGATGAAATGCGGCTCCCTGGTGACCGGGAGCTGGGGCTCTGAGCACCGGAAGGACCGGCAGCCGTGCAGGAGGAAGTGGCCGGGTGTTAGCAAGTCTGAGTGTTGCCGTGGGCTGGGGACCGAGGGGACAAGGGCTGGGAACAGGGTCGTCATCGCCGACTCAAGCGTGAGGTATTGCGGGCTCGAAAAGAATCCCGGTCTCTTGTTTGAGAGACTGGGCACCCCTCTCCCCGTCAGAGGCAGGCCAGGCTCAGTCCCTGGGGGCGGGGGTGGGGGGCCGCCGTGCGTGTGCTGAGCGCCTTCAGGATGAGCCGGGAGGGACACCGACGGCTTGCGCCACACCCGCCCCCTCGTGCCAGCAGCCTTGCGGACACTGCCTCCTGCCCGTGCCAAGTCGTCGTGTGTGTGCCGGTCAGGGGCTGCCCGAGGACAGAGGACTGCCGGGTTTGGGCGGCCTTCTCGAGAGTATGGCTGGCACCCTTTCCTCAAAAACAAAGTCCCTAGAGATTTTACTTCATTTTGTCTGCGGAGGAGAGAATGGCTAGAGGAATTATTTAATTCTAGAACTTGTCATTTCAGGGGCGCCTGGGTGGCTCAGTCGGTTAAGCGTCCGACTTCGGCTCAGGTCGTGATCTCATGGTTCGTGGGTTCGAGCCCCACGTCGGGCTCTGTGCTGACAGCTCAGAGCCTGGAGCCTGTTGCAGATTCTGTGTCTCTTTCTCTCTCTGACCCTCTCCTGCTCACACTGTCTCTCCCTCAGAAATAAATAAAACATTAAAAAAAATTTTTTTAATTAAAAAAAATTTAAAAATCAAAGTCTTCTTGATTGAGATTGACATTTTACTTGCGGACCAGCAGAGTAACTGATTACTCCTCGCTTTCTCTGCAAAGCTCCCCATTGAATTTCATGTTGATTTTTGTGGTTGACGCCTGCATTTACGTTGGAAAATTGACAAACATTGTTTGGAGTTTTAATTTTCAAGTCAACTGTCTAGAGTTTTGTATAAAAGTTCTTCCTGGGGCATCTGGGCGGCTCAGTCAGTTAAGCATCCAACTCTTGGTTTTGCCTCAGGTCATGATCTCACAGTTCCTGGAATCAAGCCCTGAGTTGGGCTGTTCACTGACAGCCTGCTTGGGATTCTCTCTCCCTCTCTGCCCTTCCTTCTCCAGTCTCTCTCTCTCTCTCCCTTTCCCTCTCCCTCTCCCTCTCTCTCTTTCTTGCGCGTGCACGTATGCACGCTCTTGAAGTAACTTAATAAACTTAAAAAAAAAGCTCTCTCTGAGCCATGTTAGATGTTGTGACCTAAGACAGACTTCCGGCTCATTTCTGTGTTTCCTCGTCCCCTCTGGCTTACGTTTATTCTTTTCTGTCCGGTTTTCGGTGTGAACGTTGGTAACGTTTTCCTCTCCCCCACACAGGCGAGGCGGTTTTTGCTCGATGCTTATCATCCCTGAAGGACGAGAGGGTTCAAGCCAGCCAGAAGCTGAAGGGTCCCCCAAAGTTCCAGTTTGAAGGTGATAAGAAGTCATTCCTGGAGGACATTCGGAAGGTGCGGCCTGATCCCTGGCAGTGGGCGAGATTGGTGCCGTCGGTGGTAGTGGGGGCGGGGGCGGCAGAGTCCAGCCCTGTCCTGACTGCCATCCGCCAGGACCCACGCTGCCTGCGAGGCAGACGAGGCTGACCGGAGCGCCGGTGGGCCTGTCATCCCGCAGGCCCTGTACGCTTCCAAGATCATCTCGTACGCACAAGGCTTTATGCTGCTCAGACAGGCCGCCACGGAGTTTGGCTGGACCCTCAACTATGGCGGCATCGCCCTGATGTGGCGGGGCGGCTGCATCATCCGGAGGTAAGAGCGGGGATGGTTGCCCCAGGACGGGCGTGGCCGGTCCCCTCGCTGGCGACAGGACAGGGTCGGCTGTTCTAATTGGATTGTCTACACTATACCCTTTAAAGTAGTTCTGGGACAACGATCCTGCCCTCGGCCTTGCCTCGTGGGCTCTGGCTCTGTGTTCGCCGAGCAGACGGCTGGCCTTAGGGATAAGGAGAGGAGCTCTGTACCTCACTGGTGGATATACCAGCTTCCGACTACCTCCCTGCCTTCCACCAGCCGTGCAGCGTGCGGAGGTTAAGAGTCAGTGATTTCTTCCCTCTTGATTGTTTCAGCGTGTTCCTAGGAAAGATAAAAGATGCATTTGATCGGAACCCACAACTTCAGAATCTACTACTAGATGACTTTTTTAAGTCTGCTGTTGAAAAGTGCCAGGTGAGTCGCCCAGAGCCGGCTGGCACAGGAATCCTGCCTCCCGGGCTTTGGTTGTCCCTTACCAGCATCGATGCCCGTGAACGTGGTCATTCCGAAGGGAGCTGGTTCTCTGCCCTGGGGGCTGACCCCTGGTCTCTGGCTCTCTCCGGCTCAGGACTCCTGGCGGCGGGCGGTGAGCACCGGTGTCCAGGCGGGCATCCCCATGCCCTGCTTCACCACCGCCCTCTCCTTCTACGACGGGTACAGACACGAGATGCTGCCAGCCAACCTCATCCAGGTGAACTTTCCGAGGGGGTGGTGAACCTCGGCCTGGCTGGTGCCTGAGGGTCCCTGTCCCCGTGTTTGTTTCACCCAGTCCGATTCCTTGTCTTCCAGGCTCAGCGGGATTACTTCGGGGCTCACACTTACGAACTGTTAGCCAACCCCGGGAAGTTCATCCACACTAACTGGACGGGCCACGGCGGCAGCGTGTCGTCCTCTTCATACAACGCCTGACCAGACTGGTCACCCGCCACAATTCCACAGGCTGGGACATTCCACCCCACATGCCACTCCTCACGCAGCCCTCTGCCCCACAGCCCACTGCGCAGACCTTTTTAAAATAAAGTCTCATAAGAGACTCCTGAAAAGTCAGGGTCTTTGAGACCCGCCATGCCCTTGGCCCCTGCCCCTCGGGGCGACCCGGAGGCGACCATGTGCGCCCTAGCGTGAATCAGCTCCGTGTGTCCCCTGTGGGCGGGGAGGCAGCAGCAATGCCCCGATAGAGGCACATGGAGATGGGAAGGGTTTCTGTGGAATCTGCTCAAACTGGAACCTTTGTATCATGTAGAATTCCCATTTTTCTCTACTTAATAAAAGGTACATTCTATTTATGCTTTGTCCCCAGACTCTTCAGCGTCCTCACCTCAGCCACACTGAGCCAGTGTCTCCATTGGCAGAAAGATCTGCAGCTGGTTTGCTCACAGTGGACCCTTCTCCTCCTTCAGCCTTGGTTGCTTTCTCCTCTCCGTTTCGTTTTTAAAAAGGCTCTAACACAAGAGACACACCAGAGTTAGAGCTAGGGTAATGATCCACCCGGGGAAGGACGAGGAGGCGGTGGGGGGGCGAGCGTTCCCTCAGGCTCGGCACTGGGTCCGTGGACGCTCACTCGCTCACTTGTACAGTCTCCGCGCCTTCTGTATGTCACTTCACCCTGGGCCTTTTAGGAGACTCCACTTAAACGACAGGGTGGGCTCAGTGTGCCCCACCTTCCTGTTTGTCCCTAAGCCAGGCCATGGGGGTGTGGGGGGAGTTTAGCCACCTAAGCCTGCTCTTTGAATCAGAACCTTTTTACTTTATCTTTACTCAAGAAAAAAAAATCCTGCTAGCAAATACTTACTGATAGTTATGGCCTGGGGCCAATGTAATTGTCTTCTTCCGGCAGCTTAACTCCAGGAAGAATTCTGTGGAATTCTTCAGAAAGTTCTGAGAGTATCCTAGAATAGAGCCAAGGGCTTCCCTGTTTTGACAGCTGGTGTCTATAGCCTCACCTCTGACCTCTTGCAGAAAAGCACAGGGGCAGGAAGGGCTGACACGGAGGCGGTCCTTTTCATTAAATGTTCAACTTGTGAGACTTAGCCTGAGTGTGAGTACGTAGCTAGACATGGCCCTGTCCCCCCTCCCTGATCACACCTTTAAATATAAGAGGTGCTGAGTCACTGCACTTGACGGGGTGTGAATCACTCAATGCAGCTTTTCTCACAGGTGGACTATGGCTACTTGTGCTTCTAGAATGGAGAGCGAGTGCCTTTGCTAGCGAGGCGTGGGAGGTTAAGTGCCAGAAGGACATAGAGTCAAGCTGGGCTGTCCAGAAGAGTGTTTGGAATACTGGATGATGTCCGATAGAACGGAAGCCCCTGCTCACCTTCTGGAAGCTGAAGCCTCACGTCCAGGCCCCTCCACCGGCTAGCTGTGGGACTCGAGGCAGATTACTCACGGTCTCTGCCCTCAGTTTTCTCATTTGTAACACAGGACGATCACCGCCGTCTCCCTCAGGCTATTTCGAGGATTTGCAGAGTAAGAACAGATCGGTGCTTGGCGCAGAGCAAGCACCCGTATGTGGCATTATTACCACTTGCGGCTGTGCCTGTCCCCGAAGCAGGGATTGCTGAGCGTTAGAAACCAGATTTATTTCTCAGCACGCAGCGGTGAGTTCACTCTGCAAACCAGCCCTCAGAAGGTTCACTGGGGAGGCTCCTCTGTGTTTATTACCACAAACATCTCCCAGGAGGCCGGTCGAGCTTCTCAAACTGTATATGAGCCCCCACCCCTGGGGGCGGACCTTGGAAACAAAGGGCAGATTCTGATTCAGCCGGATGGTGGGGGGGGCTTACGGCACAGAGAGGGGTGGCCCCATTCTGTGCATTTCTTTTAGTGTTTAGTTTTTTAAATTTTTTAATGTTTACTTATTTCTGAGAGAGAGAGCGCGAGCGAGCACAAGCAGAGCTGGAGCAGAGAGAGCAGACAGCACGGTCAGTACAGAGCCCGATGTGGGGCCTGAACTCCTGAACCATGAGATCGTCACCTGAGCTGAAATCAAGAGTCGGATGCTTAACCGACTGAGGCACCCAGGCGCCCCTCCGTGCTGTGCATTTCTCACCAGCTCCCAGGGGAGGCCACCCTGGCCACTGACCACGGGGAAGTGCTGGAGCGCGGCCCGGAGGGGCAGCAGCGCGGAGTCAGGGCACCTGAGTGCACACACGCCCTCGCTCTGCTAACTGGCGCTGTCCCCGCAGGGAAGTCATTTAAACCCTGGGACTTTCCATCTCTTCATCTGTGAAGTGAGGTTAAAAACTTCCTGGGGCAACTGGGTGATTCCGCTGAGCGCCCAACACTCGATTTTGGCTCAGGTCATGATCCCAGGGTCGTGGGATCGAGCCCTGTGTCGTGCTCCACACTCAGCTGCTTGAGATTCTCTCTAAAACAAAGAAAACAACCCCCCAAAACCAAACTACTTCCCTAGGGTAGTGGGATGATAAGCGGGATTGCACAGAGTCCTTGGCGCGGTACCTGGCACACAGGGCACAACACAAGGAAGTTTCCACTCTTACTCCTGTGGGAATACGGCCGTCCTTCACCTAGGCCTCGGGGGGCGGGGGGGGGTGCTGTTGTTATTATATACGCTTTCATGCTTTTTGAATTTTACATCCCGTGACCTACTTGAAAACCCTATCAGTAAAAACTCTTCCCTCTAGTAAGGGCAGCCCAGCCTCCTGGGTAGGAGCCTGGGCGCAAACCCCCGCCCCACCACGACCTCATTGTTATTCCACACATGCCCGAGCCCCTGTACACACGGAGTTTTCCATCAACACAAAACAGGTAACGACAGTACCTGCCTCACAGAGCTCTCCTGTGGAGGAGATTAGTGCCCGAGGGGCGCCTGGGGGGCTCAGTTGGTTAAGCGTCTGACTTCGGCTCAGGTCATGATCTCACAGTTCAAGCCCCACGTCAGATTCTGTGCTGACAGCTCAGAGCCTGGAGCCTGGAGCCTGCTTGGGGTTCTGTGTCTCCCTCTCTCTCTGTCCCTCCCCCGCCCCGTGCTCGCTCTCTCTCTCAAAAACAAATAAACATTAAAAAAGAATTAAAAAGAAATTCGTGCCCAGCACATAGTGAATACTCTTTTAGGGTTTCCTGTTTGTTACCCAGCTCCCGTGGAAGGTGGGGCAGCCCACAGTTCTGAAAGGGATGGAGGTGTTCTCACAGGGGTTCTTTTCCCGGCCAAGTCGGTCCCGTCCAGCCTGACCACATGGGGACAATCTGGTAGCTATTCCAGCAAAGGGCCTCCCTGGGCAGAAATTGTAGGCCTGTTCATGACTTCAGCCCCAACTCGGGCTTTATTTGGGACACGGATCGGACAAGAAGGGGACGGGATTTCTCAGCAAGGAGACTTCAGGCAGGGGATTGACAAGAGTCGCACATTCTTTGAGGCAGATGTGGAGCCCGTCCTGTTAGGAGGCGTAGAGAAGTCTCAGGGTGTCAGTACATGTGAGTACTTAGATGTTAGCACACGTATGTTCACGGTCTAGGGACCCTATGCGTTGTCCCAGTTACTACTGAGTGGCATGTGCCAGACAGCCTTGAACTCAGCGGTGTAATGTAACCATCATTACCCTAATTCTGGGGGCTGGGGTAGGGACTGGGAGGGCACGGGGGTATAGCCCGTCGCTCCTCCACGATGTCTGGACGGCGGCAAGAAGACTGGACAGCTAGAGGCCACGGCTGGGATCACCTGGAGGGGTCTGTCCTCCACTCAGCCGGCGGTCGCTGCTGGCTGCTGGCTGGGCCTCAGCTAGGGCAGGAAGAGGTACGTGTGGCCTCAGCACGTGGCCTCGGGCTGCCTCACAGCATGGCAGCCTCAGGCTGGGCCAACTCCTTCCGTGGGGGCCCCGGGCTCCAAAGGCGGGGAGTGCTCCAGCTAAGACAGCAGACACTAGATCGGCCTGTGAGGCCAGGCCATGGAGGCCACATGGCGCTATTCCAGCCACATGTTCCCAGCTACAAGCAAATCATAAACACCCCAAATTCGGTGGGTGGAGGACTAGACTCTACCTTTTTTTTTTTTAATGTTTATTTTCAGAGAAAAAGAGAGTGTGCACATGAGCAGGGGAGGGGCAGAGAGACAGGGAGTCAGGATCCAAAGCAGGCTCCAGGCTCTGAGCTGTCAGCACAGAGCCTGACACGGGGCTTGAACTCATGGACTGCGACATAATGACCCAAGATGGCAACCGACGGAGCCACCCAGACGCCCTGGAGATTGATTTCTGAGTCCGCAGTTTACAGCGCAATTATAGGGGGGAATAAATGACGACTGTTATTGAGCTAAGTATTGTACCCTGTTCGGTGCAGCTGAAAAGGGTACGGGATGCCCGCAAAGGCCCCCGTCTTATTTATGGCGGGCGAGGGCGCAGACTCCGAAGCCGGGCTCCGAGTAACCAGGCCTGGGCTCTACCACTTCCTAGCAGGTTAACCTCGGGCAAAGCTCTCACCTCTGCCACCTTGTACCCTCACATATAAGGTGGGGGAACAGCACCTCCCTCTGAGGGCAGCTGGGATCTAAAAGCAGCAGGTGCCTGGAACCCAGAGGCTACTAGTCCCGGGGAGGGGGGCGGGGGCGGGGAGGGACGCGCCAGCAGTAGGACCGGCCAGGTTTCACAACGTGGCACAATGCTGACATCTAGTGGCCAGTTGATGTGGCTCGTTCTTTCTGGGGCAAAATTATTCCAAAGGAACATAGCCATATTCTGTGACGTAATACCTCAGCTCCAGGCCTTCCTCTTCAGACTCTAAAGCGCCCAGGTATTCCAGAATGTGCCAGAACAAGGTACTTTTGCCCTTGGAAGCAACTGATTTAAAATGAGATATCCTGCAAGGTACAAAGCGCAGAAACTGCCCAGGAGAAAACGGTTACTGTTTCTTGTGCACTTAGGCGAGGCACTCTGGGCCTCGAGACCATTCTCTGAAGTTAGCCTTATGCTTCTCACTTTATAAATGCAGGAACTGGGGCCTGGAGAGGTTCTGTGACTCGCCCAGGGTCACAAAGCTTGTGAAAGGGGCCGGGCTCCAAACCCAAGGTCTGGGCCTAGGGCCGGAGCTCCACATCTGCTCCCAGCCCACTCCGCACCCCAGCCCTCTTCTTCCCTGCGGGAGACCAGAGAGCTGCAGCAGCGGGGAGCCGGGCGGCTACCGAGGGGCAGAGCTCAGGGACGTCCCATGAGAGATCTGCCCTGAATGACATTGGGGACCATCCCAGGGGATGGGAGACTGGGATTCTCTCAGGGAGCAATGGGGAGAAGAGGCCAGAGGCACCTGTCATCTCAGATGCAGGAGAAATTGATCAGGGGCGCCTACGGGCTCAGGTGGTTAAGCGTCCAGCTTCAGCTCAGGTCATGATCTCATGGTTTGTGAGTTCGAGTCCCACACTGGGCTCTGTGCCGACAGCTCGGAGTCTGGGAGCCTGCTTCTGATTCTGTGTCTCCCTCTCTCTGCCCCTCCCCCACTCGTGCTCTGTCTCTCTCAAGACTAAATAAACATGAAAAAAAAATTTTTTTAATTGATCAGAAGTCTGATTCCTCCAAAAAGAAGTTCTCTGTGTCTCAGCTCTCTGCACACTTGTGGGGCTTGGGGGCACCTGTGTGGAAGAGGAAGACCAAGACTGGCTTATGGGTTTACCTTTAATTGTAAAGGACATACACACTTGTTAAAAGAATGCAGAACACAGGAATATATGAAGTGAAAAATGGGAGCGCCCTTCTCTGCCTTCTCTTTAACTCCCCGCTCCGAAGTTAACTGTATTCGTCCTGTATCCTTGCAGCTCTTCTTCTGTCCCTCCCAAATACCCCACATCTCCATCGAGATGCGCACGCTCTTTTTTAAAAACAAAAATAAGGTGATCCCGTACATGCCGGTCTGCGAGTTTTCTCTCCCTTTGATGTCAGAGGACATCGTTTTAGCAACTGGCAATTAAAATATGTTAGAGCTTAGTGTTTCCAAGAGCCCTTCGTAGATTACTTTGAAGATGAGAATCTTCAGGTTACACGAATAATCGCCCCGGATAACTTTGTCTATCGAGTCTGCGCCCCCTGTGTCCCCACGGCTGGGGATTCAGCAGAGACGTGGAAGAACTACAGGGAAGGAGGCCGCAGGAAATCCCCGGGCGATTCTGCCTCCACAATTTCTCCCTTTCTCCTCTATCCGGCTTCCTCCGCGGAGGTAGTAAGAGGGGAGGCTGTCTGTGTGTTCTCTCAGTTGAGCACAGGTAAGCCTAAGCGCCGAGCATAGATACTCTTATAAGATCCATAATATACTTCTTATGGGAAAAAGAAATCAGTGTTTTTTTTTTTTTTTTAAATTGGGGTCACTTGCCATTTTCTTCTGTTGTTGAGATCTGTCAAGGATGCGAGATGATTTACATGCACACCGAGGGGGTGTCAGGAGCCCCTTCGAAGCTCTCACCCGGAAATGTCCTACACTCACCTCCATAGGTAATAACCCATTATGTGTCTTGACTCTAGATTTCAGCTCAGGTCATGATCTCACGGTTCGTGGGATCGAGCCCCGACTTGGGCTCTGTGTTGACAGCATGGAGCCTGCTTGGGATTCTCTCTCTCTCTCCCTCTCTCTCTGCACCATCCCTACTCATTTCTCTCTCTCTTTCTCTCTCTCAGAATAAATAATCTTAAATAAACAACCCTAAACCTTACAAAAAGTGTGAGGAGGTCCAAGAAGACGCTTTTCTCCCACATGACTGCAACAAGACATTAGAAAATATATAATCAAGTTAATTTTCTTTAAAAAAAAAAAATTAGGCGCCCTGGGGCAGCTCAGTTGGTTAAGCGTCCAACTCTTTCTTTTTTAAAGGGTTTTTTTTTTTTTATGTTTTATTTATTTCTGAGAGAGAGAGAGAGGCAGACAGCGTGAGCCGGGGAGGGTCAGTGAAAAAGGGAGACATAGAATCTGAAGCAGGTTCCAGGCTCTGAGCTGTCAGCACAGAGCCCGAGGCAGGGCTCGAACCCACAAACTGTGAGATTGTGACCTGAGCCAAAGTCGGATGCTTAACCGATTGAGCCCCTCAGGCGCCCCAAGCACCCAACTCTTGATTTGGGCTCAGATCATGATCTCACGGTTCCGGAGTTCAAGCCCCACATTGGGCTCTGCCCCGACAGTGCAGAGCATCCTTGGATTCTCTTTGCCCCTCCCCTGCTCTCTCTCTCTAATAAATAAATAAGCAAAAATAATTTTTAAGAACTGGGGGCCCTGGGGCACCTGGCTGGCTCAGTACTGGGGCATGCAGCCCTTGCTCTCTGCCTCATTGTGTGTTAGAGCTCCATGCTGGGCATAGATCCCTCTTATGGGGAAAAAAAAAATCAGTGTTTTTTTTGGTTTGTTTTAATTGGGGTCACTTGCGCTACTGCTGAGTGTCTTAACCTCTGCTGTGTCACCTACTCCCCGAGCTGCTGAACGGACAGTAATCCAGCATTTGCCTGCCTCTGACTCGGTGACGCTACTGTTGGTGGCACAATTACAGAAAGTCGCCGGATTTTGCAAGGCCTGCGGAGCTTACGGCCCCACGTCATTCGCAGGAAAGAGTGCCGCCCGATAACGCGGTCCCTACACACAAGCGTTCTTTCCAAGGCCTGGTGTGAGCCTCGAGCCAGGCGCTGCTGCAGAGCGGGTCCGCGTGATGATGGCTTGGGCCGCCAGGTCCCCAGCGCGGGGAGGCTGGAGCTCGGACCGCGAAGGGCCGTTCCCAGGGCGGCCGCCAGGGGGCGCGCGGACACGGCGGCGTGGAACTTCGCGCTTTGTCCCCTCGCGCGGTCCGTCTCCGGGCGCCGCGGCGGGAAATCCGACGGGCTCCTCCCGGCCGCCGCCTCCTATTGCCGTCGCGCGCCTGCCCGCGCCGGCCCGCTGACATGGAGGAGGACAAGGCGGCCGAGGAGCAGCAGCGCTTCTCCTACCGACAGGTACAGGAAAGTCGGGTCCCGGCCAGGCGGAGGGAGGACGGCATCGAGCTTCTGGAGAGGGAAAGGCCCCGAGCCCGGGCGCTGCTCGGAGCGCGTTCCCCGGGGCGGAGGGCGCGCTCGGGCCGTCTGCGCCTGCGCCAGCTGGGCTGCCGCGGGGGGTGCTGGGAGGCGGTCTCCCGGGTAACGCGGGTCCGAGTCGCGCCGCAGCCTTCTCGCTCGTGACAGCCGCAGTCTCCCGGCTCAGGGGTGTTGTGAAGATGCGGTGTGAGCATGTGAAGGGGATTCAGGCCAAGCACGTAGCCCGGTGCCCGGCACGTGGCCGCCGCGTCGTGCGCGCTCCGTCCTGCGGACGCGGAGACGGCCTGCGAACCTGGGTGCGACGCGGGCCGTGCGGTCCCGGAGCCCATCCTTCCCGGGTGGGTTCCGGCCCCGGCTCCGCAGCCCGAGGGTCGCCCAGCTTTCCTGTATGCAGAAGCCGAGTAACAGTACCCCCTCCCAGGGGCGCCGCTTCCTCCAGTCGGCTCCGGGAGTTAGTACAATGGGGTAGAGTCGTGAGATCCAACCGTAAAGCCCTAAAGAGAGAAAGCAAGAGCCAGGGCGGTATCCTCAGAGAGGGTGAACTGAAGGAGCTCGGTGCGCGGGAGTTCTCTCCTGCCAGTGTTACATTTCAGCCGTTTCACCCACCGCCTCCCTTCACTTTGAAAAGTGTCAACATCCAAAGAAAAAAAAAAAAAAGAAAAGTGTCAACATTTCAGGAAAAGTTGCGAGAATAGTCCACTCGACAGCCATAGGCTCCTCACCTGGATTCACCAACTGTTAACACTTGGCTGTGTTTACTCCTTTGCTGTCTCCTTTTTTTCTGACTCATTTGAGATAGAATCACAGATACCCTGACCCTTCCCCTGTGAGTTTTAATACTTTATAGTATGCTCTCCCAGCAACGTGGGTGTTCTGCATAGTCTCAGTGATCACACTCAGAGAATTTAATACGGATAAAATCCTATTATGTAATGTTTGGTCCATGTTTACTTTTCCCAGTTGCTCTAAAGCTGTTTCCCCCCACCCCCCACCCCCCATTGGTCTTTTTTGTTTTACCCAGGATCCGGTCAAGGATCTTCAAGTGCATTTAGTAATCCTGTCTCTTTGATCTTTGCTGGACGGGTTGGTTCTCCAACCCCTTTGTCTTTCCCGACATTGATGGTTTTGAAGAGTCCATTGATGGCAAAGCTGTAGCCGGAGATAAAGTCTTCGAGAGCGGAGCTGCCCTCTCCATTTTTGTATTCTCAGCCCCGAGTCCAGAGCCTGGTTCTCAGTGCCCAATAACTGCTTGCCGAAGAGATGAGTCAGGCTGCAGAGATGGGCTGAGAAATTGGTGAGCAGGTTGGAGATCCCACCATTCATTCAACCAGCTGTTCTTGGCACGAGGTGGGCAGTAGTGAGCAAAGCAGACAGGGTCGTGCCCTTGAGGGATTTAGGGTCTAGGGTTAGCCTCGAAATGCATTGAAGAAGGCAGTCGGCCCTGTCCAGGAGGCGTACAGAAGGAGGAGGGACATTAAAGAACTTACTGGAATGTTCAGAAGGTTTCCTGTCCTGTTCCCCTAACCCCACCTCCTGCACGTACCTAAAAAAGATGGCCTTCTAGGGTCTTTGTCCCGCCCCGGGTGATGGTCCCTTTGTTTTCTCCTGCCAAAGGCCTCAACTTACCTAGTCTTGTGACATGTGAAACCAGGGAAGGTAGTTGCCCTTGCCTGTGTGCCGGGCCTCTACCCTTGGGTCCTGGACCTGTGACTCTGCAGTCCCTCCTCATCTTGTCTCAGCTGTGATCACTTGCTGGTAGACTTGATGCTGTCTTGGCTTGAGGTGTCCCCGTGTCCAGCTTGGTTCTGCCTCTACCATAGAGAAGGAGCACACCTAGGGGCTCGTAAGTTTGATGACCCGAAGCGGAGATCTTGGCTTAACTTTGTTTTGCTTCTTTGCTTCTCTGCACGGGAAAGATAAGTTATTCAGTATCTAAAAGGGTTGCTAAGGAGCAGTGAGCGTCCTGGCGACGCGGTCTAGCTCGCCAATGAATCAAAGGAGGCTCAGACGAGCCCTCACAGGCCTTTCCCGGCCAGTCCTGAGCGTCTGTCCTTTGCCCCACGCAGATCCGGGGCTGGCGGAGACTTGCAGCAAAGGGATGGCATCCTTTTGCATTTCACCGGATTAACCCCTGTCTGGTTTTTCATGGTTCCTCAAACACCTGGCCCCTGCCTGCCTTCACTCAGCGGGGGCGTGGGCCGTGTTTGTAAACTACCCGCGTAAAGTCACGCAGATACTCCGCAAGTGCAGGTCTGACTTTTCTCCCCACTGACCTGCCGTTGTAATTCCTTCTCTTTACTTGACCTAAATCATAACCATGAACTAGGAAGTAGTGTTTCTACAAGTCACACTCCAGAGGGCCCCATTAATTTATTAGTACACTTGAAAAGTCACTCAGCCATTATGGAAAGTGCTGAAGGAATGAGGCCGAGCAGACCCTCTCCTTGGTCTTAATTTCCTAAGATGTGCTCAGCTCTTCTCTGCAACCTTACCCACGAAGCATTTTGATTTTCACTTTAGAGGCTCAAAGCAGCCGTTCACTACAATGTGGGGTGTCTTTGCGAGGAAGTTGCGTCGGACAAAGAGATTCAGTTCAGCAAACAAACCATCGCGGCGATCTCGGAGCTGACTTTCCGACAGTGCGGTACGAAGCCATGGCCTTCCTCTAGCTGTGTAGACATCCCGGAAGTTGCCTGGGAGAGCCGTGCGGGTGGGTGCCCTGGCCCATCTCACCAACAGAGGAGAACATGATCATCAGGCGCTATTCGTGAAACACCTCTTGGCCGTAAAATTCAGATACTTTATGAAGAGAACTTTTTTATTTCCGTGTTACCTAACACTGGGCATTAACACCTTTATTTTACTGTTTTAAACTGCCTGGAACGCTAGACATTAGATTTTTTTTTACCTCATTGCTTTATCACACTTTTATGTCACCCGTGCCATGGTTTAGTTGACAGCTGGGTGTATGACATTGATATCTGCTTGACGTTAGAGCAAATTAATGTCCTCTCAAGCCCTAACTTGTAGCGAAATTTAAGGTTAAGGGCTAGTTTCATGGAAGGCAAGGTGTAGCCACAACACCCCAGTTATGGCAAGGAGGCCATAATGAATAAAGTGGCTAAACGCTCCGGAAGGGCCTCCTTCCGCCTGTTAAAGGGCTGTATTAGTCGCTGTGCGGCGGGAGCCGGGGTCCCCTTTCCCTCTGTCTGAAATGAGATTGAGATCAGGGTAGCTAAAGCACGTGTTTTTCTCTTTCAGAAAATTTTGCCAAAGACCTTGAGATGTTTGCAAGGTGGGTCCAGAGCTTGCTTCTCTGCTGCCGTGTGTAGTTACAGCCCCTCCGCGCGCTCCGCCTGCTGCTGTACTTCAGGCCAGCTCTGGTCCCGGGGGGGGCCCGCGTGCAGTTTCCGGAGGCTCGTCTCTGATCGTGGTTCTGCAGGAATAGAACATCTGCTTTAGTCACGTCCATTCGGCCTTGATTTGGCTGCTTTTTTTTTCCTTTTCTTCCTGATGTCTTCCAAGCACGTTTTGTGTGAGAACCCGAGTCGGCCCGTCGGCGGTTACGAGGGGGTGAAGCATGTGAATGTGTGGGGTGTGCGTGTGCTTTTGGGGAGCGTTTCCGCGGGACGCTGGGTGGGGAACCACGTGCCACCTGCCCCGACAGCCTCCCGTTCTCCGCCTTTGTCACCAGTGAGACATACGCTCCCTGAACAAGTGGGTGACGGGCCCTCAGCTGCCTTTAGCTTTTACAGGTGATTTACGCCCCTCTCTTCAATTAGGAGCTCAGGTAATTGAAAACAATTGGCAAGGAATTGCTTTTATGAAGCAGTTTGAATGACGGAGGCCGGCTAGGGCGAGAGCTTTCCGATTTGCTGGCACTTCTGAGTTGGTGCCAGCCTCTCCCGCACCCTGTGCTTTTCACCTTGCTCCTCTTGGCTCCGTGTGGCTCGGGTGAACGTTCTGAATGAATTAAAGCAGTAGGTTCTCGGAGGGCAGACTCTAAATCTTCCCCGTCCCTACGTGTAGGAGTCCCTAAAAACCGCTTAGCATCCTTGGCTTGGCCACCGGGGCTCAGATCACATTATGGGATACTAATAGCTCATGTGGCTTATTCTCTGTTAATTCGGGTGGTGGCCTCTTTCATGGTGCCCATTATCTCCCCC
>NW_027530007.1:1900941-1912111 GCF_008692635.1 Crocuta crocuta | reverse complement strand
CTCGTTTCCTGTAAAACCCATTTATCACCTTTCCTGGCCATTTCTTTCCTTTTAAATACAACTTTTTATTACAGAGGGTGGCACAGGAACGTAAATAAGTAAGCAGATGAGTATTTAATTTGAGCATGAAGTTTATCGATACAGAGCAGGGTTTCTCGGCCTCAGCACCGTTGACAGTTTGGACCAGATCATTCTGGGTTGCGGTGGGGGCTGCCCTGTGCAGTGTCGGGTGTTTTATTGACTTCTCTGGCCTCTCCCTGGTGGATGCCAGTAGCGTGCCCCCCTTGGTGACTTTTCTTGCCATTTCTGTGTTAGCTGTGGGAAAAGACCATGAACGTTTTTAGATGCTTCTATAAAAATACTACAAATAAAAACGAAATTGGAAATGTTTAGCATTGTAGCACCTTGAGCTTTCAGGCACTCCGTGTTTTATCATTATATCAAGAGGTTGATTTTTCCGGGCACCTGGCTGGCTCAGTCGGTGGAGTGCATGACTCTTGGTCTCGGGGTTGTGAGCTCGAGCCCCACGTTGGGTGTAGGGATTACTTAAAACTAGGCTCTTAATAAAAAAATGTCGGGGGAAGGACTCCCTAACTGTTACCGTGCTTTAAAAAAAAAAAAGAGGTTGAATTTCTTTTGCTGGGTATTTGGTGGGGGGGCGGGGAGAGTGTCATGTTTATCACTTAGACCGTGAGCTCCCTGGGGAAGGACGTCATCTGAGGGGTCTGTGTGAAGGCTCTCACGCTGCTCTTGTCTAAGTGAGCGTGACAGAGACTCACTGACCAGGGGATGCCTCACCTCCCGCGGGTCCGAGTATGTCCGCAGGTAGCGCCCTGCACACTCCGGCCACCCCTGAGCCCTGAGCCGACGCAAGTGCAGATTTTCTTTGAAGACTCAGCCTTTGTCTTAATTTCATAGTGATCTTCATAATATTTCACTTCGCTGTCATATAAAAAAACAAATCCTGTTTTAGAGTATATCACGGGATGAACTTGATATTCCCAGAAGGTCAGCTTTGTTTATCCTGTGGCTTTGTGTCTTCCCCGTGGCCACTGTCTTCTCGAACTGTGAGCCCGACAAGGAGTCTGAAGGTCTGCTTCAGGCCAGCTTAGATAATCTAAGTAGGCTGGCTGGGAACTTAACCGGTATTTGTAACATTGCTTCAGTGAGAAAATGTGTCTAAGTTGGAAATAATTTGCCTGTAAACTTTGGAAAGTTATCTCACAGTTTAAGTTGTGAATTTCCTTTGTTTAACTTTGCAATCTCTAGTCAGCTAATCCTGTTAAAGTGTTAAAGATGTAACATCTTGATGAAGGCAGATACTGGACAGTGAATAAATTCTAGGAACATTTTGGGAATAGTCTTTAAAACCTGTGTTGCTAAAAGTGTCCTATGACAGATCGCTTTGTAATCTTCCCTGGAGGACTTTTCCGGAGTCAGAGGTTTGATTTAGGAGCATCTCTGATGTGCCGCAGCCGCCATCAGATATACCTGCCCCCCATTTAGGGAAGTGTTAGCGGTAAAACACGGAGCCACGGTACCAGATAACAGGCGGAGTGGGGGGTGGGGTGGGGACTCTGCCATTTCCTAAACGCTTCCCCATGAGCAGATCAACTAACCTTACTCCATCAACAGCTCGGTATGCTGCTTCCTTCCACTTATTCCTTTTGTGGCATTTTGGGAAGAATGTGAAGACCGACGGAGTGGCCCCATGGTGTGGCTGAGGGCCACACTGTGTCCGCGGCACCTGGCAGCCTCCATCCCGCACATCTGGGCACCGCCTTCCTCCTTTGAGGCTGCTCTGAAGTCACCTTCTGACTCCTCCCTTCTGTCCTGGTGCTTGCGGATGGCTAAATGGAAGCAGTCTCTTTTTTTTTTTTTTTAAATTGCTTTTAATGCTAACTTATTTTTGAGGGCGTGCCAGAGACAAAGAGACAGAGAGCAAGTGGGGGAGGGGCAGAGAGAGAGGGAGACACAGAATCCCACACAGGTTCCAGGCTCTGAGCTGTCAGCACAGAGCCCAATCAATGCAGGGCTCAAACCCACGAACCATGAGATCATGACCTGAGCCGAAGTCAGACACTTAACCTACTGAGCCACCCAGGCGCCCCCGAAGCTGTCTCCTGAAGTGGATATTATCAGCAGAGGCAGATCGTGTCAGTCGTGATGAGAGGACACATGATGTTTGCACATTTAGCAGAATGGGAAGGTTTAATTTGGCCAAATTATAGAGTAGAATTTCCACGTGAGTTTATTATTAGTGGAACAGGTATTTGGTGGGGACGTTCTGTGTGCTGGCCACTTCATTGGTTGTTCAGGACACCTACCTGCTTGTTCCTGTGTACAAAGTTTCTCCTCNCGTGATGAGAGGACACATGATGTTTGCACATTTAGCAGAATGGGAAGGTTTAATTTGGCCAAATTATAGAGTAGAATTTCCACGTGAGTTTATTATTAGTGGAACAGGTATTTGGTGGGGACGTTCTGTGTGCTGGCCACTTCATTGGTTGTTCAGGACACCTGCCTGCTTGTTCCTGTGTACAAAGTTTCTCCTTTTTTTTTTTTGGAGAAACCGAGAAATGGCAGGGCGCCTGGGTGGCTCAGTCGGTTAAGCGTCGGACTTTGGCTCAGGTCGTGATCTTACCACTCTTGAGTTCGAGCCCCACGTCGGGTTCTGTGCTGACAGCTCAGAGCCTGGAGCCTGTTTCAGAGTCTGTGTCTCCCTCTCTCTCTGCCCCTCTCCCGCTCATGCTCTGTCTCTTTTTCTCAAAAATAAATAAACATTTAAAAAAGAAAGAAAGAAATGGCAAGAAAGGGTGTAATTAGAGTAATAGATTATTGACTAGAGCTCATCAGACTTATCAGCTTCGCCTATTAAAGCCAGGATAAGAGGACTGGAATGAGAATAGCAGTCCAAGTTGTGAGCAAGATACAGACTCCAGTTTAAAGGAGGTTCTTTGGGGGCGCCTGGGTGGCTCAGTCGGTTAAGCGTCTTGACTTCAGCTCAGGTCATGATCTCGCACTTTGTGGGTTCGAGCCCCGCGTTGGGCTATGTGCTGACAGCCAGATAAGAGCCTGGAGCCTACTTCGGATTCTGTGTCTCCCTCTCTCTCTGGCCCTCCCCTGCTCACGCTGTCTCTTTCTCTCTTTCTCAGAAATAAATATAACATTTAAAAAAATAAAGGAGGTTCTTTGTTCTAGCCAGGCTGTTGTCAGGGGAGCGCAGTACCTCCCTGGTGGGGAGTGGGGCGTTGGGGGACGTCGTGTGAGCTTTTTCCTGCGACTTTGCCCTTGGAGAGGAACCTCAGGGACTTGTTTCTTTGTTCTTCTACTTAACATCTATTTAAGTGTAGGCAACCTTTGTATCGTGATCCTGTGCTGTGTCTTCCTTCCACTAAGGGTGTGCACAGACGTGCTGCTTGTTCTTCCTGAGGTGGGCCCCGTGGTGGCCCCGTGACCATTGTGCCCAAGCAAGTCCCTACTCGGGCAGGAGGTGGACAGATGGGCTTTTGCTTTCCTTGGTCTCTTTATTTAATTGGTATCTTGGCGAAGTCACTTCAGTCGTTTTTATGTCATTGTTGCTTAATGAATTTAATCTAAAAAGATGGGCTACTTAGAGATCCTTGCTAGTTTGGACTCTGACCATGAACTTTTGGGTTTCATCAAAACTCGAATGAGACTAAACATTTTGGTGAATTGTTCCTGCCCTTTCTACAGACACGCGAAAAGAAGCACAATTAACACGGAAGATGTGAAGCTCTTAGCCAGGAGGAGTAATTCACTGGTGAGAGATGAATTTCTTTCCTCGCTCCCCTTTCCCATCAGAATACATTATTCCCAATTAATCACTTGCAGCCATGAAGTGATTCCCCAGGGCACCTTGCATTAAAAACGAGAGACGGTCGAACCATTCAGACCTGCCCGTAATTTATAGTCTCTCTTTCTTCCTGATGGATCGTACTAAGCCAATTTGGAATTTTCTAATCAGCACTCTCTGGGTTTCACAATTTGCCTTTTTTGTAACATCTCAAAACTTTGGCCTTGCGTCTCATCTACAGCATGATGGCAGAGACAGGCCACAGGCTAGAGTGTGTGGGGACAGTTCCGTTACGGTGGCCACGAGCCTGACGGGCCAGGTATGGGCGGAGGGTCCGTACAGCTGAGACGGGCAGAAAACTGAGCGCGTTTTCTGTCTTTTCTCAGAAATCTAGCAGTCCTCTGGACCCGGCCCCATCATTCAGGTGATGCTGGACGATCCCAGGCCAGCGGCCCAGGGCACATCCGGGGCATCTGTGAGGTTTTATGACTAGTGGAATCCTAGCGGTGACAACACTTTATGTCCCGTAACTGTGCTCCCCCCGGGCAGCGACTTCAGTCTCTGCTCCATCTGCCGGGCCTAGAACAGAGCCTGCCGCCCAGCTGGTGTCGGCAAGTAGTTGTCGAATGGGTTTGTACGGCAGTTGACAGTTTACAGGGGGCATTTATAGCTGTTACTTTACATATATTATTTAAACCTCACAACCACCCTCTGAGGGTTTTTAAGAACAGGATTTATTAGCCTGGTTTTACAGGGGAGGCAGCTGGAGTCCAGTAACTTCCTGGAGCCGAATACGAAGCTCTCTGATAGCTGAGCCCTAACCTCCTCGCCCGGAATGAGCGCTGCTTCCATGTGCCGGGCTCTCTTTCCCCCTCTGCTTTTCGAATGTCCTCTTTTTAAAGCCTAAGTCAAGGTTAAAGATGACGTGATCCCTCCGGAAAATAGCGAAGGTGGCTGCTGGTGCTGTGTGTCAGCGGGGAAGACGCTCCTCCTCTCTGCCCAGAAAGTCGGGGCGCGTCAGAGCCGTTAGTGGTCTGTTCCGTGGGCAGTTTTTGCAAAGGACTGGTCAGTGCCGGTCACCTTAGAATACTAATTGGGAAGTTATCTGTTTATTGCACATTTGTTTACTTGCAAACATTGTTTTTATTTTGGACTCTTCGTTTTTTTTTTGTTTTTTTTTTTCATCAGACAGGGTTGCAGCTAAATGTATACATTTGCTGAAATCCTCCCGGAGGGCAGGGATCCTACATTGTGCACCGTCTACCCCTACAACCGGGTGCATATATTGCTCAGTAATGTTAGCTGGATACGTTAGGGGGTGTTGGCTGCACCGGAGCTGGTATAGGGCAGGTTCAGCGCCGGCGTGCCTTCTGCCAGTTCTGCTTTTTTTTTTTTTTAATATTATTTATTTTAGGGTGGGGAGGGGCAGAAGGAGAAAGAGAGAATCCGAAGCAGGCAGCAGGCTCCGTGCTGAGTGGAGGGGCTCGATCCCACAACCGTGAGATCATGATCTGAGCCGAAGTCAAAGGTTGGACACTCAACTGACTGAGCCACCCAGGCGCCCCAAGTTCCACGTTTTAACCCTTCTGATTCTTTAAGGAGTTCCTTCCTACCTGTTTGGTAGGCGTGTAGGCAGTAATCAGTTGATTTTTGTAGTTGATTACTTCTTCCAGAAAAAATGGGAAGTTCTGTTTCACTCTAAGGAATGTAACCCAGGCTTTTCCACCCAAATTCTTAGGGAGGCGTGTGGATTCCCACTGCCTCCCGCAGGCTTATAAAATGGCACAGCCAGATACAAATGTATTCCTTCCTTCCTTCCTTCCTTCCTTCCTTCCTTCCTTCCTTCCTTCCTTCCTTCCTTTCTCCCTCCCTCCCTCCATCCCTCCTTCCCCACCTTCCCTCCCTCCCTCTCCTCTCTCTCTTTCTTTCTTTCTTTCAGCTAAAATACATCACAGAGAAAAACGAAGAGCTCACTCAGTTTAACTCAGAACAAAGAGCAAAAAAGAAGAAGAAGTTAGAGGAAGAAAACAAGAAACCAGTGGAGCCAGCAGAGGCCGGAGCAGCAGGAAGGGACAGTTCGACTGTGTAGCCACCACGGGCAAAGGCAGGCGGCCTTCAGCGGGGAGGGTTGCCAAGAGCCGACGTGGCCACAGAAGGATTTTCCAGGGGATCAGCAGAGATTTAAACAAAAGGCTAAGAGGCTTGCCGTGCTGCGTTCTCAGAATCACTGGCTGCCGGAGCTGGTGTCAGAGAGACTCTCCAGCAGGATACTCCGTCTCCAGCCCCCGCTAACGGCATGGTTTGAGTGGCAAAGATTGGAAATTCTATCTCTTGCTAATAAAATTGTTTCAGCAGTTTAAATGTGGTCGATTTCTTAAGAAAATACGTTCTATATTCTATGTAATTTTTCAGGCTGACTGAAATTTTTCAGTCCCCGAAAAATAATAAAGCTCTTTTAGTTCTTTTGACCAGCAATAAAGCTTTTCAACCTGGGTCACTTGTGACCACGGGTAAACGTGATGTTTGGAAATTGTCCGTGTTACTTTTTAAAGGTGATTTTCTCCAGAACTCACTTGATGCAACCTTTCTCTTGGTTATTTTGTAATTTAACTATAGTTCTACGGCCGGAAGTTTTCCTGGAGAGGAAAACCTGGGCTCTTCCCAGATGCTTCAGCGTGTTGTGTCCTGGTTCAGATGTGAGGGCTGGTCCTCCCAAGCGCCCGGTTCTGTGTCTTCTCTCGGGGGTGTCTGGGAGGCCCGGGGTGTGCATTTCCCCTCCAGGGGGAAGCGAGGGAAGTGGGGGGCAGCGTTTGCAGAGCCCAGTTCTGTGCACCGAGCTGCCCCGGAGGCTTCCCATAGTACCTCCGTGCATTTCCACAGCCTTATCAGTGTGGATCTCATTATCCCCATTTTACTGACATGCAGACTGAGGCTCGAAGAGGTTAACTCACTGCCCGGCTCTACGGATCAGAGACAGTAGTCACACTGGGGAGTGCTGACTAAAGAGAGGGCAAGAGAGACGAGGACACGTGTTTGGATAGAATTTATACCACCCGTGCCCAACTATGATGTGCAAGAGACACGCCAAAGTTTGGCTCCCCGAGGGCGGTCGTGGGCTGTGGTCACAGGAAAGCACTGAAGCCAAGCTTCTCGGCATCAGGCCCCGCAAAGGACGAGCCATTTCATCTCTGGAAATGACTGTGTGTCACATCGGAGAAAGGAAAGAGAATCCACCCTTAGGTCACACTCCCGCCCTGGTCTGCGTGAGCAGCTTCACTTCCGGATATGCTGTCGTGAACTGCACGTCACGAGAGGTTAGACAGTGGATGCCATGGACTTTCCAGAAGTCTTGGATTTGCATCCTGGTTTTGCAACTCCGGTGGCCGTGTGACTTTGGTAGGTTTGTGTTCTCAGTGCAGTGGGGCGCCCAGCACCTTGCAGCGAGGTTGTATGTGACAGGAAGGGGAAGGGGGGGCACTGTTACTGTGCGTCTCGTGTTTGTGGATTTCTGGAGCTCTCGAAACTCGGGACACTCACGATTGGAAGTGGTGAACTCTGCGCCGCGGGCGTCCTGTCCCTGGTTACAGGCTTGGCGAGGGCACCTTGGAGCTGCCGTGAGTTTTGGTGTGAAATTTTCTAGCCAGATCGTAAAATTGACTTGATGTGCATGTCATCTGTTGGTTTGTTTGGCACTTTTAATGTGTGACCTACTTATACTGCAGGTGAGTACGTTTTTCAGGGCTCACGACACGGGAGTGGTCAGACTTTGTAAGGAAGCGCTGACTATTTCCTCTTCCCCTCTGCACATTCGAGATGCGGTCTTGTTTACTCTGGAATATCCAAAGTGATGCCGACCGTCTTGTGCGAGGCCATCTTTGGGGACAGATGGCAGAAAGGAGTGGCAGAGGGCCCTGTTTTGTGGGCTGGCTTCTTCAAGTGTCCCGGAAGCTCATCTGAATTTTTAACCTATTAGCCATTTACCACATGATGAACTGCATAAAGAGGCTCGTGTCTTTGGAGTGAAGGTGTCCTTGGAACACAGCTGGGGGCAACCTACATTTATAGTATGTGTTGTCTTCCTTGTTACACCAGTTTCCCCAAGAGCTTGGAATATAAGGTGTGGTGTTGATGTGTTATTACCGAAGTTAACTGGAGCCAGGGAACTTGGAAGGCACCCCTTTCCGCACACAGCAGCCCCTGGAACGCGGCGGGAAGGGTCGGCACTGGCTCGTACGCAGCCGATACCTTAGAGCCTAGTTGTCCCAGAAGGGTTAGATCGGGACACTTCCTCCCTTTACTGAACCGTGGATTTATAAAGAGGCCCTAGAGGTCGTTTAGTCCAGTCTCCTCCAACGAGGAACTCTCACAGCATTCTCCAGGGCAGAGCCCTTCTGGTTATGGGACACTCGCAAGTTTCTTCCGTATACAGACAAAAGTCTTTTCTAACTTCTTTAAAATTTTTTTAACGTCTTTATTCGTTTTTGAGAGAGAGCGTGAGCAGGCATGGGGCAGAGAGAAAGAGAGAGAGGGAGACAGAAAATCTGAAGCAGGCTCCAGGCTCTGAGCTCTCAGCACAGAGCCCAACGTGGGGCTTGAACTCATGAACTGCGAGATCATGACCTGAGCCGAAGACGGACACTTAACCGACTGAGCCACGCAGGCGCCCCTTTTGTGACTTCTATCTGGGTCCTGTTCTGTCCTTTAGAATGAGCTGTCTCTGTTTTTCAAAATAATTCAGTACTGCCCTTTTTGTTTTCTGGTGTGTGTGTGTGTGTGTGTGTGTGTTAACGTATTTGTTTATGTTTAAGTAGGCTCCATGCCCAATGTGGGGCTTGAACTCAGGACCCTGAGATCAAGAGTCCCGTGCTCTACTGGCTGAGCCGGCCAGGAGCCCCAGTACTGGGTTCCTTTTACTCAAAGTTCCCACTCTGCATCTTTTCAGAAACACATACTTGCAGAAGACCTCAGATTATCAGCTCCCTGCGGACAGGCTTTGGGCTGGAGAAGGGTGGTCACCTGGTGTCTTGTGCAGCGGTGGGCACCCCGGTGCGTGAGAGGTGCCGGTGGAGCAAGCAGAGCCCTTGCTTAGGCTGCGTGGCTTCGGTTGGGGTTCCCACACGTGGCGTGTGGCTCTTCTCCGTCATGGGAGCAAGAAGGACTGAGGAGATGTCAACAGCGGTTCCGAGCACGAGTGCCCGCTGTACGTTCCACTTGTGCCGGGTTTGTTATTTGGTCCTCACAACGACTCCGTGACGTGGGCAGCAGGCGCTATTGTTCATCCCCATTTCCCAGACGAGGAAACTGGGGCCACAGAGAGGCTAATTAAATAGCAAAGCCAGGGTTTTCGTCTGCAGCCCTCACCTTGAAGACACGTTGCCCCCTCCTTGGAAACAGCCAGTACTGAGATGACACGTAGCCTTCCTCCCCCGCCCCACGCGGCCCTCCCCGGCTCACTTACCGTCACCCCAAAAGTGTGCTTTCATTTGTAGGCTGCGTGTCCTGCCCCCTGGCTGGGCTCTAACAGCGCTGCTGGGGTGGTGTGGGCTGGGTCCTTTGTCGTTCTGTGTACACGCTAGGTGCTCAGAGGGTTTAATGAGTCTGTCGAGTAAAGGCTGCAAAATAGGGGCGCCTGGGTGCCTTAGTCTGTTGACCACTCAGGTCACGATCTCATGGTTTGTGAGTTCAAGCCCTGCATTGGGTTCTCTGCTGTCCGTGCAGAGCCTGCTTGGGATTCTCTCTCTCTCTATCTCTTTCTATCTCTCCCCTGCTCTCGTGGTCTCTCTCAAAACTGAATAAACATTTAAAAAATATCTGCAAAATAACTCAGGGTACAAGAAACTGGCCGAGCTGCTGTGAATTTCTCATCTGTAAAAATCCCTCAGTTTTTAATCCATTTGTGGTGCTTAGGCAAAGAAATTAGTATAGAAAAATATATGAGCCAGGACTCCTCAGGTCATGGAGGTTTTACCCAGACCCTTTCAAGTCCTGTGATGAGATGGAACTTCACATGGACACATTCCCCGTGAGCGGGGGGTCCCAGGACTGTGGCCGAGAACCTACGTGCTCCCGCTGCATGACTGCCTCTCGGGACCTTGCTGTGGCTCCTGGCCACGTTTAGCAGCTCTGTGGCCCGGGTCTCAGTTTACCGGTCATCCTGGGTGGATGAAGAGGGCCTTTGCTCGTGTGAGGCTGAAAGTGGGACCAGTGAAGGGAAGCGGTTGGGGCTGGGGGAGGTGCGGCACGGAGGAGGACTCCCAGGGAGGGAAAGCGGGTCAAGTGCAGGTCATTCAGGGGAAGTGCCTTTTACACCCGACACACGTGCAAAGTCGTGCTCCTGGCTCCACGTGATGCATTCTGATTTCTGTTTCACGCAGAAAAAAGTGCGAGTTTATGACCACGAGTGGGGGCACCAGCAGCCTGCAGCGCCCCGCCCCCCCGGAGCTCAGTGGGATCTTGGCTACTCCCGGAACCTGTTGCATCAGAATCTGTACTTTGGGGAAGGGAAGCAAAAATAAGATAAAAACAGAGAGGGAGGCAAACCATAAGAGACTCTTAAATGCAGAGAACAAACTGACGGCTGCTGGAGGGGAGGTGGGTGGGGGTGGGCACGAAGGAGGGCACTTGTTGGGATGAACCCTGGGTGTCGTATGTAAGTGATGACTCGCTGAATTCTACTCCTGAAACCATTCTTACATTATATGTTGACTTAGATTTAAAGTTTTAAAAATTTCTAAAATTAAAAAATCAGCACTTTCGAGTCCGTTTTCACAAGGTGATTCAGGTGCGGGGTAGTTTGAGGGGGCCTCGGCGGGAGGACCCTATTTCTGGCCCGCCTGGCGCTGGAGCAGGCGCGCGGGGCCTCCTTGCCTGCGAGCTGAGCGCCTCCCTGCGCCCTCGGCACCCCCTTGCTCTGCGGCTCCGGAGCAGGTTCCAACCAGCCCGACGTGGGTGGAATTTCAGATTTTAAGCTCCTCGCCCTTGGCCAACCCTGTGTCATGTTGAACCACCCGGCTCTGTTCTCACGGCCGCCTGCTTGCTCTCGGCAGGATGTTGGGGAGAGGGCAGCGCCCTCCAGAGCACCCAAATCTGCCCGGAACCCGGGGCAGCGTCGGGGAGGCTTTAATGAAGGGGTTAACTCTCATCCAAAGGTGCTTTTGTGAACTCTGATGGCGTAGGCCTGGGTGTGGGGGTACCGGGGGGGGGGTGGCACGGTGCAGGCTTTTGACAGGTGTACACAAAAATACAGCTGCAGGGGGGCGCCTGGGTGGCTCAGTCGGTTAAACGTCTGACTTCGGCTCAGGTCATGATCTCATGGTTCATGGGTTCGAGCCCCGCATCGGGCTCTGTGCTGAC
>NW_027530007.1:1872071-1900876 GCF_008692635.1 Crocuta crocuta | reverse complement strand
CAGCCACAGGTTGAGCTTAAAATCTCTCCGCACAATCCCCCACCCCGCCCCCACCAAGAAGAGACCCAAGTGCACAAAACATTGGTTTCAGGTCTCCCGAGGGTGCGGAGCCACAGAGCTGGAGAGAAGTGGCAGTCAGGCTGCAGGCTGCTGCCGCCCCTCTGCCGCTCCTGCTCTCCGGTGTGTGTGCAGGGGCCACGGCCACCGCTGTCCCGCCCCCCCGAGGGTGGCCTCACGGGACACAACCGCAGTGTGAGTAGTGTCTGACCGGGCGGCACGCTAGCTGGCTTTCTGGCCCTTTCCTTGGTGTCTTTGGCCATGCCTGTGGACCCCTGGCATCTCCACGGCCGAGCGTGCACAGCACAGACAGCAGGGCTGATCTTTGTGATGTGACATCCCCATCCTGGGATGAAAGCACTGAAACTCCAGGGGGGCTTCTCCAGGCCGCGATCTCCTTAAACTTGGAAGCATGAAGTAAGCGTCCCAGCCTATTGCAGCGCAATCACGGAGCCGTCGCAGCCGCCTCAGTCACACCAGCGTCGAGGATCTTAATTTATATCTGCACAGGATTCTTCTCCTCGCTCCGATTAATTGACATCATTACGTTTTCCGTTGTGAGAGTTCGTAACTTTGTGTGGTGATTTATTTCTCTTTTTTCTTTCCATTTTGAAAAAGTTCCAAGAAAGAGTACATAAAGTTGGCCATTAAAAATGGATTTTTCTCTAAAATTACCAGATGAGTTTCAGACAAGTCATTTATCATCAGGTTACTCCTAGAAGCTTCCTAAAGAATCTGAAAGAGCAGAATATCATGTCTCCATCTGATCTGTCTCAGTAATTTGTGGACATCCAGGAGTCAGACCAGTGACTGGTCGGCAGGGAAATGACAGATTTCCCCAACTCTTCTAATGAAGGACTTCAGCAAAGCTTATGGGCAGAGCAAGCCGCTTTTTTTTTCCCCTTGACTGAAAGTCCTTAACTTTTCCTTCTCTAATTAGAACAATTTTGTGAGGGTGTTCTCTTAACTTTTTCATCCTTTAAATGGAAAGGTGATTTATTCTTCTGAAGCATCTTTTTTTTTTTAAGAAAGGAATTATGGATCTTTTAATGCTAGCTGAGCCAGACGGTTGATTTTTCTTTCCTTTGTCCTCTGTTTCTTTTTAAAAACCTTTGCAGGAAGCGATAGAAATGAAGAAAAGCAGCCTATTGACTTTCCTGGCTGGTATGAGTAGGTCATCCAGGCTGGTCCCTTGCGGGACACAGGAGGGGAAGCCAGGGAGGCCAAACGGCAGGAAGTCCTGCCCCCCTCAACAGTCCCTGCGGGAGAAGACACCTTGCAAGGATTTCTTCTGGAAGACCTTCTCCTCCTGCAAATAAAACTCCACCCCTGATTATTCATGCAAAGGATTTGTAATGATGGATCGGAATAAAATGTATTAACAGTCGTGATCTTCCTTCTTTACATAGTTATCTTCTCCTTCCCCTGTAACTCGAAAAGTTTACTTATTACTTATTAAAATTTTTTAATGTTTTATTTCTGAGAGAGAGAGAGAGAGACAGCAATAGCAATGGCAGGGGAGGGTCAAAGAGAGAGGGAGACAAAGAATCTGAAACAGGCTCCAGGCCCTGAGCTAGCTGTCAGCACAGAGCCCGATGTGGGGCTCGAACTCACAAACTATGAGATCATGCCTTGGGTCAAAGTTGGATGCTCAACTGACTGAGCCACCCAGGTGCCCCTATTTATTTATTTTTAAAATATTTTATTTTTAAATAATTTCCACACCCAACATGGGGCCTGAACTTGTGACCCCGAGATCAAGAATTGCATGCTCGAACGACTGAGCCATCCAGGTGCCCAAAAAGTGTTTTTTATTTAAACTCTAATAAAGTCCAATACTGAGTGTCTTAAGTAATTTGCACCCAAAGGGAACATTACAGGATGTTTTAAGCTGTAATTGACATACAATATTGTATTTGTTTCAGGTATATCACATACTGATTCAACAATGATATACTTCATGAAGTGCTCACCGTGATCAGTGGGGTTACCATCTGTCTCCATACAAAAAAAAAAGTATTTTTTTTTCAAGTTTATTCATTTATTTTTGAGAGAGAGAGAGAGGTAAAGAGAGAAAGCAGGGGCGGGGCAGAGAGAAAGAATCCCAAGCAGGCTCTGTGCTATCAGCACGGAGCCTGACGGGGCTCGAACCCACAGACCGTGAGATCGTGACCTGAGCTGAAACCAACAGTCGACACTCAACCAACTGAGTCTCAGGAGCCACAAGGTCTTAAGTAATCTCTACCCAACGTGGGGCTCAAACTCACGACCCTGAGATCAAGAGTCGCGTGCTCCACTGAGAGCCAGCCTGGTGCCAAGGTGAACGTTTTTGATGAAGATTTTTATGCTTCTTGCCGTACCGTACTCAGTGGCCCCACTGGCCTTTCCTTTCATCTGTGTTAGGTGCCTGGAAGTTTTGTTCTTGTCTTCCTCCCTTTGATTTGAAATAGCTGAAGCTGACATATTTAAGAGTCCAGAATGACATCCTATTTCAGTTTATCTTCATAGAAACCATCTAATTTAAAAAATACTTCCCTCATATTCAAAGCAAATTTTTAACATTGTGCTCAAAGAGCAAAATGATTATTCCTTGTGTTTTAGCAAAAATGAATTTAAAAACGAAGGTCGTGCTATAAGACAGATGATATCATGTCCACTTACTTGTAAGAAGAGTTACATTCAAACCTGCTGCTATAAAATACCCGTACTAGTTTTCACTAGTAAGTCAGTTTTGTCACAGGTCTTTCATGGATCAGAGCTTTATATTAGTATCGTGAAGAACACTCTCTGTTTATTTATTTTTTTAAAGATCTTTAAGTTTTTTTATTTTATAGAGAGAGTGTGCCTGGGGGAGGGGGGCGGACAGGGGCAGAGGGAGAGAGAGAGAATCTTAAGCAGGCTCCACTCATCACAGAACCCGACCTGGGGCTTGATCCCCCCAACCTGGGATCGTGACCTGAACTGAAATCAAGAGCCGGATGCTTGGAGCGCCTGGGTGGCTCAGTCAGTTGAGCGTCTGACTTCAGTTCAGGTCATGATCTCACGGACTGGGAGTTCAAGCTCCGGATCAGGCTCTCTGCNCCCGTCCCACTCATGCTCTCTTTCTCTCAAAAATAAACAAACATTAAAAATTAAAGAAAAAAAGTTGGATGCTGAGCCCATCAAGCCACCGAGGTGCCCATGAAGTCCATTTATAAAGCTCTTATTTCAAACCAAATACAGAGGCACTGCTGTTGAGCCTGAAGCCTGCTTGCCCGAACTTCTAGTTCAAGGAATTTCAGGATCGCAGGATCCATATTATGTGTATAATTGCAACGTTTTCCCATTCCTCAAGAATTTCCACGGAAGTGACAGTGAGTGATGGCTAAACCGGAGAGGAATTCCTGGTCCCGTGATAGAGTGCAGAACGGCTCTCCAGCCCCATGTGGATTCCGGGCTGCTCCAATGAGATTAGGAGGGAACACATCACTCAGTTGCAAAACCCTAATCAAATCCTAATTCTCTCCCATAGCACCAAAATCCTTGTTATGCATATTGTTTGTGGCTCTTGAACGACAGACTCTAAGGAAAACTTCCAAGATTTAAAACAATTTTTAAAATATATATTTTTAAATATTTTTACAGTTTATTTATTTTGAGAGAGTGAGCATGTGTGTGGGAGGGGCAGAGAGCAAGGGAGAGAGAGAGAATCCCAAGCAGGTTCCACTTTGTCAGCATGAAGCCTGATGTGGGGCTCAAACTCCTAAACCATGTGATCATGACCTGGGCTGAAGCCCGACACTTAACTGATTGAGCCACCCAGGCACCCCTTAAATATATTTTTTAAATGTTTATTTTTGAGAGAGAGCGAGAGAGAGGGGGGGGGAGGGGCAGAGAGAGAGGGAGAGACACAGAATCCCAAACAGGCTCCAGGCTCTGAGCCGTCAGAGCCTGATGTCGGGCTTGAACCCACGGACTGGGAGATCACGACCTGAGCTGAAACCAAAAGTTTCAGACACTCAACCCACTGAGCCCCCCAGGTGCCCTGGGGCAGAGGTTTTTAGATGCTAAACTTTAAAGCTTCGAGATTCATACCTGGAGTTACAGGAAGTTTCTGAGGGTCAGGCCTAATATGAGGCAAGTCGGCAGAAGCTGGCGGGAGGAGCACTAATCTCTTCTCTGGACGCCAGGGGAGCGGACAGGGAGTATGAGTGCTGACCGCTCCGTTCTGTTTTCTGCAGAGCTGAGCTCATATTCATAATTACTAGCTGAGTAAAGTACAATGTGATGGAGGAGCCTTAATAGCATCCACATTTCCAAACACAGCAGCTTTAAGAGACTAGTAATTGGGTCAGCGCACTGGTGGAAGATGCCGGCCTGAAAGGCCAGCTAACCTTCAAAACTTTGTCTTTAAGATTTTTCTAGAAGGAAAGCGGGCTCATTGTTTTTCAGTTTCGATTGGGGTCATACCTCCACAGTCCTTAAGATTGGGGACTTACAACTTTGAACTAAGTAATATCCGAAGGATAATGAGGCTATACTAATGGGCCTGGCAGGAAATCCATCAAGTTTAAGCTTACCTTAGTTCAGGGGACTTAATGTTAACTGGCATCAACTGCATGTTAGACTAGATTAATATGCTCATGATGAATACATTAGGGTAAAATGGGTAAATTAGGATAATTTTCTACCATCAGGTTTTGGGTAGACATTTCTCAAAGTATACGTCCTTGTACCTCAGTATAGACAAGTTCAATGTCTAGATGGGCTCACCAGCACCTGGGCAACTTGTCATTCATTCTCTTGCATTTATTTCTAATATTTGGCACCAGAATGGCTCCTTAGCTGCTGAGGAAGAATTGAGTGTGACACAGCATTCGACACAAATCCTTAATAGTACTCCTATTTTGGGGCTGATGGCAAACCCTTCCTGGCCTTAGGAAACTCAGATCAGTAAGCTCATGGGAGACCCTTAAATAACTTGATTTAACACCTTGCTGAAGGGATCACCCACATCTTAATAGCAGCTTCTTCAGTAAATATGGATTCCATTTTTTATTAAAAATTTTTTTTAAATGTTTATTCATTTTTGAGAGACACAGAGAGACAGAATCTGAAGCAGGCTCCAGGCTCTGAGCTGTTAGCACAGAACCTGATGTGGGGCTTGAACTCGCTGACTGCGAGACTATGACCTGAGCTGAAGTCAGATGCTTAACCGACTGAGCCACTCAGGTGCCCCTGGATTCCATTTTTTAAAAAAATTATTTATTAGGTAATCTTTATGCCCGATGTGGGGCCTGAACTCATGACCCCAAGGTCAAGAATTGTATACTCTTCTGAGCCAGCCAGGAGCCACCTGCATTCCATTTTGAACAAATTAGAAGAGGAAAAGTCACGTGTGGATTAAAAAGAAAATTTTCAAGGCACCTGGGTGGCTCAGTCAGTTAAGTGTCTTGTCTTTAGTCTTTAGCTCAGGTCATCATCTCACAGTCCATGGGTCTGAGTCCCATATCAGGCTCTGTGCTGACAGCTCAGAGCCCAGAGCCTGCTTCGGATTTTGTCTCCCTCTCTGTCCCTCCTCTGCTCTCTCTCTCTCTCACACACACACACACACACACACACACACACACACACACTCTCTCTCTCTCTCTCTCTCTCTCAAAAATAAACATTAAAAAAAACTTTTTTAAAAATTAGAAAATTCTTGGTTTCTAGATTTCTCAGAGAGGTAGAGGCAAAGGACATCTGGGCTACCCATTACTTCTAGCTTGTCATAACCCTAATAAAATTAACACTAATTTATCTTTTCCACTTACAATTAGTTAAATGATAAAAAAATACACGTTCTTGTCTTATTAAAATAATTATAAACTGGAGGAAAAGCTAAGTTTGGTGTGTGTGTGTGTGTGTGTTGGTGACAGCGCTCAGAACATGGTACTGGGAAATGCAGAGGAAAATCCAGCATCTATGCTTTAACCTGTTTGTTCACTTCCTTGTAACTGCTAAGTGTGTTCTGATTTAGTCTGAGCAAATAGCGAACTTGAAGGTTCTGCAAACCGAAAATTCAATGCACTTCCTAAGAGTCAGTCTGTCCCCCTCTTTGGAGGCCTTCGAGCAGGACGGAAGACCCCAGGGTCAGAGGACTCAGGCAACAGCGGCTGCGGATTCAGACTAGATCATTTACAAGGTCTTTTTTTTATTTTATTATGTTTTATTTATTTCTAGGCGAGAGAGAGAGACAGCGTGAGCAGGGAGACACAGACTCTGAAACAGGCTCCAGGCCCTGAGCTGACAGCACAGAGCCCGACGCGGGGCTCGAACCCACGAACCGTGAGATCATGACCTCAGCGAAAGTCAGACGCTTAACCGACTAAGCCATCCAGGCGCCCCTACAAGGTCTTTAAAAAACTTCAAGTAATACAAGACACAGCCAAGACCATTTAAGGCAAAGCCGTACAAACAAAATAAAATGGAGAATAATCCTGAAGACAGAAAAAAAGAATGAATTGAGTGGATGATTAGGAAATGAAACAGCTAAACAATCTTGTTAGTAAAGAAAAGGCACATTAATCATTTTTGTAATTAATGCAGGTTTTCTTTTCCCAGACTACTATTATTTTATCCCTTTCTCCCTGGAAAATGAAAAACCCATTAGTTTTTTTTCCTTTTGCTTTTCCCCAGAAATTAAAGGTTGGTAAGTGGTAATTAGCATAGCTCCTGTCAAAGCCAATTGCCTAATGGGGACCGACATTTGACTTGAGTTGGAAGAATGGGATCTGGCTAATGCGGAGTTCATTAGTCCCAGCTGCTTCCTTTGACATTCTTGTCTCCTCCCGTAAGAACGGGCTGCTCTGCCCTCTCTCTCCTATTTTTAGACGTATTGCTGTGCTGCTAGGTTTCTATTCTAGAAGGCCTGGCGGCACAGCGACGCAGGGAAGGTAAGTGGCACCAGGGGCAACGTAACGTGTTTGCAGCCGTGCGCGCTGCACATCTGGGTCCGAGTGTGCAGACTCAGGTCTTTGCCCCGCAGACCCGTCGACAGGAGCCCCCTCAGAGCTCCGTCTTTGCTCGTGCCCCCGCCTCCTGCCCCTGGGGAGATGAAGGGGACCTGCTCTCTGTAGTCTCCTACGTGGTAGGTCCTACGCTCTTCCTCATTCTTCATTTAACCCTTTCACCTGGCGGCTTGGCTCACTCAGCGCACAGCACTTTGCCCGTCATCCTGTGCGGCCGAGACGCTTGGTGGATGGGTGCCAGAGCACACCAGCACCCAGGCCAGCTACCGAAGCTCTGCGCTGGGACCTAGGTCAAGAAAACATTTTTAATTCAGGAGGGCAGAGATGGAGATGTTGCTGGAATTGGTGTGTGGGGGGCGGGGATCCACTCTGCCCCGGGAATCCAGGCTTCCTTTACCACCGGGCTAGCTGTACAGGGTTTATGTGGCTATTCTCAGACCACCGCCACTCTGCCTGTGGTCAGGAGTCTTCTGGCAATTATGCTGTGGACACAGGAGGTCTATTCTGGTTCCAGTTGGCTCCAAGTTGTTACATAGGTTTAACATGACCAGTGACCTGGATATAGAATCGAAAAGAGCGTGAGGGGCACCTGGGTGGCTCAGTCGGTTAAGCGTCTGACTTTGGCTCAGGTCATGATCTCGTGGTTTGTGGATTAGAGCCCCGCATTGGGCTGGGCTGGCAGCTCAGAACCTGGAGCCTGCTTCCGATTCTGTGTCCCCCTCTCTCTGCCCTTCCCTGACTTGCGCTCGGTCTCTCAAAAATAAACATTAAAAAAATTAAAAAAAAAAAAAAAAAGAAAAGAGCATTGGACCTAAGAGAAAACACATGAAAAGTGGGAAGAGCACTGGAATTAGAACCTGGATCCTGGGCCTCCAATTAGCCATGTGACACGGGACAAATCTCTGAACCTCGCCGAGCACAACTTTGCTCTGTGTATGAGGACAAGTCACACCCTGACCGGCTCACTCAGTTTTGTGAGGCTCCGTGTCTAAGTGCTAACCCAGAGCAACTGCTAGAACAATCCCTGGCTGGCATTAGTGCCCTCCAGGAGCATCCTGAAGACGTGTGGGGATGTTTTCAGTTGCCTCTGTGCCCACAGATCGCCACTGGCGTCGAGCGGGTGGGGGGAGGCGGTGGGATGCCAGTTCTCTGTGCCGTGTCCCGGACGATTCCACAGAATGAAGATGCGGCCCGTGGGCTTCGTGGCTTCTGAATGTCAGGCTGGACACTCACAGGGACGAAAATCTGCTCCAAATTAGATTACAAAACCCAGAGAAAGCGTTTGTGCAGAAAGAGGAGGTCTATAAACCAGAAGCCTCTGCCCTGCACCCAGAGAGCCTCAGTCATACCACACAGAGATCAATTTAATGACCTTTCATACCCCCCGCTGACAAAACATATTAGAAAACTGGAAACAGTCTCACAGTGGTAACAGAAATAATTTCACAATTAGAAATGGCGAATTAGACTCTCCGTATGTCCCTGCGGTCTGCAGACTTAATAGGCGCCTTTACACAAACCAAAATATTCATTCACTGGAGAAACAAGTTTGTGGCCAGAGATCAACTCTAGTACGTCACCTTCTTGACCATCATCTGTGTTTTCAATTCTGCAGTTGTAGTTTCTGAAAAAGGACAGTGAGTCTGAAATACAAGTTTCTTTTCACTGCCCTTGACAGGTACTTTCCGACAGAGAACCTGAGAACAGGTAGTTAGTAAGAGGGGGTGGGGTACAGCTTTGCCATTCAAAAAATGCCAAGGGCGTGAGCTGAGATGCGGCAGCACTTTTCTGGAAGGTTCTGGAGGCTGGTCGTTCAGCCTGTTCCAGAATGTGCCGTCAGGCAGGGGGTACAGTATTAAGGCAGCGGCTACAGTAATCGGGCTGAAGGTATTTACTGAGAACAAGGTCACGGGGTCTCCGGCTGCGGCTAGGTGGGGTCTCGTCTGGCTCGCTTAGGCTCCCGCCGCGCTCCGGGCCGCGAACTCTTCCTGGCCGACAGGCTCCGGAGGGAACGCAGGCTCTGCACCTGCTGGAGGCGCAGGCTGAGCTCCCGGTGACAGGCCTGCTGTGTGGACACCGTCTTCTCCACGTCCCAGCTCAAAGCGGCGGCCAGCGCTCCGGGGTCTTCCTTGGCAACCCACTGCGGCGAGAACGAGAGCCACTGAGAACGCGACCTCTGCTCCCTCGCCTGCTGCTGTCTCGCTCCCAGGGTTGTCCTCATGGGCCTGAGTTCGGGCAGCACCGGCGCACGTTGGGTCTTTGGCGGAAACGCCAGAACCCTTTCACACTCCGTGGCCACGGGCCTTTCCTTCCCCTCCGAGGCCGACCGGAAAGGGCCTCTGGAAAGACGTTCTATGGGAGCCACTTGTGAAGTCCTCCACTTGGGGGCAGTTTCGGTCGGGGGCAAGTGGAGAGGTCGCCCGCCTTCTAGCTACACGGGGGACGTGCCTGGGACAGGACAAGGCACGGCGCCCACTCGGACGGGTCTGAGTCAGGCTTCTAGTTCCCTGGCCATGGAGCCGGCACAAGATGGGCCCCCAGGCGCGCCTTTCGCTCAGATACTTTATGTGCCTCGACGGACGACTCGACGGATCTCCCTCAGGGGCCGCCAGAGAAGCCGGAGCCCCGCCGCTCCTCCCTGTCCGGTTCGCGCATTCTGTTTCCCACAAAGGACCCGGGGATGAGGGGTGACGATCTGCGGGAGTCCACCCGTTTGTTCAAGCCATTCTGATAGACATCAAGTGAGATGTCTGGCACAGAAGAGGCCAACGGGGCAGCGAGGAGCCCGGGCCTGCAGCGGCGACAGGCGGTCCCAGACGCGCCTCTGCAGGGCGGCGCTGCACCCCCGGGGGGACCGGCTCTCTGCAGCTCAGGGTCCCCCGTCCTCGCCCACCTCCAAATCCTGACTGGACAGGCTCAGCTCTGGAGCAGGCTTCTCCCTCAGCGCAGTAAGGAGCCGGCTCGGGAGTGTGACTTCGGAGGAGCCCTCTCTGTTACCACCCGTGTCGACTGCATCCGTCTGGTCCTGGCCGGTTTGGGACTCTGCAAAGCGGACACGAGCAGGAGGTGGTACACTGGGCAAACATACAGCTCTGCACAAACAACCGGAGCATCATCAGGCAGGCAAGGGAGAAGCACGCCCGGGCACCCGGCTGGCTCAGTCGGTTAAGCGACTGACCCTTGATTTTGGCTCAGGTCATGATCTCGCGGTTCGTGGGATCGACCCCTGCATCAGGCTCTGCACTGGCAGCGTGGAGCCTGCTTGGGATTCTCTCTCCCTCTCTCTGCCCCTCTCCTGCTTGCATGCACCCTCTCTCTCTTTCAAGATGCCAGTGGCCACGGTGTCTTTTTTGGCCACACTATAAGCACGGGCTCTCTCCCCAGGAAAGGCTCTCCAGGCCGTCCGTTCTCGGGGTGAGTCCCCCGGCCAGTGACTCCTACCTTGCTGCTTTGACAGGATGCTACCCTCCTTCTCCAAAGCCTGGAGGTAAAGCTCCAAGAGCTGCTTGGACTGACGGGCTTCCTCCCTCTGGTCCAGCACCTGCTGGAGGGTGTTCTGGAGCCCCAGGACCGTGGCGCAGCTCTGGCCTAGTTCCTGAGCCAGGTCCGAACACGGAGCATCAATGAGCACCTAACACACAAACACAAGAGACTTTAAGGAACCTAAAAACGCTTCCAAGACACCATGGCCCCGACCCGGCCATGGCAGGCTCCCTCCTTCCGTCAGCTCTCGGTGTAATCACCCCCTCTTGGGAACCTGCCAGCGTTCGCCAACTGCACTTCTGGGACTTTATTCTACGGACAAGCATGCACGTGCGAAATGACACGGAGCTTCTGACAGCACTGTCTGGAACACCAAGACTGATGACAACCAGTGGGGGTGGGGGGTGGGGGAAGGGCTCCTAATTAAGTCATGGCACGCGAGCAAAACGGACTACGACCAAGAGGTAGAAACGGGAACAGCAATGTCTTTTACGTACTAATCTGGAACATTCTCCAAACGTTTCTTTAAAAAAGAGTAGATGTGCTTCCATTTGTGGAGTGTAGGGGAGGAGAACATATGTTTGCATTTGGAGGTATAGGAAACATCTCTAGAATGCGAAATGGAGAACTTGATTATCTCTGGGAAGGGAAACTTGGTGGCTAAGGGGCCGGAGTCAGATTTTTCCTGTATGTCCTTTTTATTTTTTTTCCCTAAACAGCTTTATTGAGATAGAACCCACATACCGTATGACGCACCCATATAAAGTGTAGATCTAGGTGGGTTCTAGTACATTCACAGACTGGGGCAGGCAGCCCCCCTAAAAGAACGACACCCCTCAGTAGTCATCCTGTTTCTCCTCAAGGCTTCCCCAACCCCAGCCCTAGGCAGCCACTCGCCTAGCTTCTATCTCTACAGATTTGCAGCTACAAAATCCGTGGCCTTTCACGTCTGGCTTCTTCACTTCGCCTAACATTTTGAAGGCTTATCCACGTTACAGCATGTACGGATCCTTCACTCCTCTTAAGTCGTGTGGCTACACCACACTTATTTATCGATCATCAGTTCACAGACATCTGAGTTATTTTCCTTTGTTGGCTACCAGTATATCATTTTATACCTCTTGGATCTGAACCATAGGAACATATTTTTTATTTATTTTTAATGTTTTATTTTATTTTCGAGACAGAGAGAGACAGAGTGAGAGCAGGGGAGGGGTAGAGAGAGAGAGGGAGACACAGAATCTGAAGCAGGCTCCAGGCTCCGAGCTGTCAGCACAGAGCCCGACGCACTGTTTGAACTCATAGACCATGAGATCATGACCTGAGCCGAAGTCGGATGATTGATTGACTGAGCCACCCAGGACCCCCTGCGTGTATTTATTTGTATTCGAATATATAAGTTTGTAAGTTCAAAAAATTACCAAAAAACCCACCTTGTAGAAGGGGCTTCTCCTGATCTCCCGATCTAGACCAGCCCCTGCTCTCCACACACTGCCCCACCTGCTACCCATATAACATGCTTCCTGCTGTATCTTCCTCTCATCAGAAATCAAGCTTCTTCTATCAGAATTCCATGTCTGTCATGTTCACCACTGTAGTGTCCGGACGGAACCATGTCAGGCACAAGGTAGATGCTCAATAAATATTTTTTTGAATCAACAATACTATTTTTATCCCAATTTACTGGACAGAAAATGGAGGCAAAGAGGCTCAAAGTCATAGTGATGGAGCTGGATTTAATTCGGCTCCTCCGACTCCACATTCTTTGATGGTACCTCCTTAACTCCCCCGGGGAGACAAGGTGGGGCCCGGGCATCTGTATTTTCTGCTCTAGGTGCAAGAATCAGAAAATGAAGAGTCTTGGTTGTTGTCAAAGTATTGTTTAAAAATTAAGAAATAGGGGCGCCTGGGTGGCTCAGTCGGTTGAGCATCCGACTTCAGCTCAGGTCGTGATCTCACGGTTCGTGGGTTCGAGCCCTGTGTTGGACTCTGTGCTGACAATTCGGAGCCTGGAGCCTGCTTCGGATTCTGTCTCCCTCTCTCTCTCTGACACCCCCCCCCGCCCCCGCTCGTGGTGTGTATGTGTGTGTCTCTCTCTCTCTCTCTCTCAAAATAAACATTAAAAAAAAGGGGTTAATTAAGAAAAAAAAGTAAGAAAACTGGCATTACTATGGCAAGACACATGAAAAGTAAGGGGCCGGGGGCTGGTGGAGGAGGAAGCTTACCTGGAGGTCTTCCTCGGACAGGAGGATGATGCTGGACAGATCTTCTTTCAGCTGCCTGGCCACATTCCTCCACCTCAGCCCCGCCCCACTGTCCGTTTCGTCTACTTCAAAGGACTCTTGGGAAATCCAAGCTGTACCTCCGTCTGATACGGGGAGAAAAAGCCAGGCAGAGCCCGGTTAACCTGATGTGCCGTTTTCGCCTCCTCCTCCAACACACGGACCTGGAGGAGATCCGAACGTTCTTCCCACCGCTCATGCAGAGTAAGTTCAGTGGGGAGGGGCGCGCCTTCTCTCCGGGATTCACGGGAACGCCAATCCCCATCTAGGACCTACGTTTCTCCTTCTCCTCCACCTTCCATCACTTCTGTGGGAATCTGCTCTGCATCTTTTTTCTGAGAAGAAGCCACTTAAACCCAACGCCCAGTCATGCATATACTCAGGATCCTACCAACTAAGTTTTTGGGTCTCGGCAAATTCTGGCTGCACAAATGCTTAACCAAACAGCAACCAGGTGCCCGTGCCACCAATGAATGGTGATGGATGTTGTATTTGCAGAGATCATTCTGCAAACGGCCAGAGTTTCTTACCTGAATTGTTGTACGCCCACTTTTCATTGCTGGCCAATGCGACAAACTTAGTATTAGAAGGCAGACACAGGAAGTAATCATCGTCATCCACTATCGTGCCGTCCTCTGCCAGGACCAGGGTGATGGGTGCCAGGGACTTATCAATGGCCAGAATGTCACAGGCTGAGAGGAATAACATAGTCCGCAGTTGACAAGTATCCATAAGGAAATTACATCTGTCCCTGTATGCCCAACACATGTGCTCTCAGAATTCCTGGCAGGTTAACAGTAACTACAGTAACCACAACTACTGGCACTAATGTAACACTTCCCACACGCCTGGTACTGCCCTAAGTGCCTTCTTTATACAGTATTTAATCTTCTAACCATCCTGTAAGGTAGGTACTATTCTAGTCCCATTTTACAGATGTCAACCTCAAGGCTCAGCGAGGTTAAATAACCTGTCTGAGGTCACACAGTAAATGGCAGGGCCGAGATTTAAACCCACAGGCTGACTCCTGACAATGTTTCCTCCGGCTGCTCTCCACCCATGTTAGGAGCACTCACATCTTTACATGGATGAAAAACAAGCCAAAGTCGGATATGATTCCTTGCGAGCAAACAGCCTTTCGTTCGGTGGTCATCTTAAATTCTCCCATGTCAAATGTTTAAAAAAAAAAAAAAGGAATAGTAAAAATAGGAAATGTTTTTTTTGGGTCCCATGCAGCATTGTAATTTGCAGCCTTTCTAACCTATAGGAAGGCACAAGAGGAGTTGTTTGCATCAGTAGCTTCTCCTCTTTCTTGTCAAGGGGCAACAGGCTTGTAGGGGCCAGGTGTGTCCCATCACATTTGGTGACGGCGATGCCTACAGTGCGAACGGGATGAGGCCAAGCAGAGACTACAAATACGGTTCGGCAATGTCGCCCAGCACCCCAGCAGAACAGCAGGCCTTGCAGAGGCTGAGCTCCGAACACAAGCGCTTACATAAGGCTCTGTGCCAAGTGTATCCAGCCGATGCATTCAAGGGGAACGAAAACGTAAGTACCCCGATGCCAAGGACAAATATGTGAACACTGATATGGCAAAAACCACGTCACTAAAGCATTGATAATGCTTTGGCTGCTCCTGGGTCTCCGAAAGATTTGTCTTGTATCTTTCGGGGCCTGGTGACTCTCAGAGGAAGCACTGAACACTGAGCCGCACTATGATTGGGGATGACTCACACGTTTAACCCGCAGAATTTCCGTGGATAAACAATTTATTACTACTGGCTCATAATACTTTCAGGTGGTATAAATACAGCAATCCTGTAAAGTACGGCTGGAAATATTATACCCATTTTGCCGATGACAAAACTGAGGGCCGAGAGCCGGTTAAGTACAAGGTCAGGCAGCTAGTTAAGTGTGGGGCCGGGCTCGGAACTTTGGTCACTCTCACTCACGGCACCCGCTCCTTGTCTGGAACTCCAGAACAATCGGCAGCAGCTCTCTCTATGCCGCGCCAGTGCCGGGGGAAAGGCAATCGCACTCGGCCGTGGGCACCAGCGTCACGGTAGGAAGCCCGGGAGGCAGGCAGGCACCGGGCTGGGTCGGCTCCAAGGTCTGAGTGCTCCCAGGCAAGGCACCTAAGTCGACTCGGTTTCAATTTGCGTATTTCTTCCCGTCTACCTTCCCACCAAGCAGGTCTCACACGAGATCATCGCCTCGAAACTTGTCCATCGCTGTGCCCACGTGAGTTATTTTCGTCCCAAGTCGCTCCTGCGGACCCCGCTTTGGCCCTGCCCCACCTCCTCACCGGGCCCGGCCCCCCGCAGCCCTCGCCCCGGCCCCCCACAGCCCCCGCCCGGGTCCCGCGCCAACCCTTGCTCCTCAGCTCCTCCAGGCAGGAGGCCGCCACGCCATGCTGCTCGCGGCTATGGTTCCGGCGCAGCAGACACGGCTTCAGAGCCCGGATCTCAGTCTCGGCGCCCCCGACCAGCTCCATCTTCTTCAGGGTGGGACTCGACTGACTCGGGGAAGTCAGGGAGGCTCAGCGCGGCGCCTCCCCGCTCGCGCAGCTTGCCGGGAGATGTGGTTCTTTCTGCCGCAAATCACGCTGGGACCAACGCACGCCGGGAAGTGTAGTTTTAGTTGCCGCTAATCCCTTGTGGCTCCGCGGGCATGCCGGGAGCTGTAGTTTCTGGGATGGAAGCTAACTTCGTTACGTCGCTCAGTTCGGCCTAGAGGAGTGTTTTTCTGCCTTACATTTAGGAGCTTCAGTGGCGGGATCAAAATGACGTTAATATGGATTTATTTTGCATTACGAAAGACACGCATATATACCCCTTGGATTGTTAGGGCACTCTTATTTACATATATGGATGCATAACATTAACACTCCAAAGAAAGTCTGTCATTCTACTGTGTTCGTTTTCCTTTCCAAACTGAAAAGATCTGTAAGATATCTCAACCCTCAGGATAATCTGAAGGAAGTCGATTTAAAAAATTGACGAGTGTAGTTTTCAGCCCTGCTGAAAGGATAAGATACTCACACATTTCCACCAGTTTGATGCCCGGCTTCAGCTGTGCATGCAAATTGGGTTGGGCTCTCGGAACGAAATGCTTACATAACTAGATTAAACATTAAGGTCTCAAATAAATCAGACGGGAAAGGGAAAATGCGAACCACATCACTGTTTGAGATTGTCCAGATGCTGCTTGGCAATAAATTCATCCTTGTTCTAATACTGCTACTTTCCCCCTTCTGAAAAACCCTTAATAGTAGAATAATTAAAAAAATGTAAAAACGTTCCTCGCTTGAAGGGGGGCAGGCATTTTCTGTACACAAGAAATAGCTCATGTTCATCCAGAGTCTCGTTCATATTTTGTTTCTGAGAAAATAAGATACCTCATTAGAAAAGGGTAGGCATTTAAAACAGTGTTTGGCAGGAGGAATTGTTACTTGAGGCAACCCTTTTAAGTACTCATAATCAGTCAAAACACAATCCAATATGAACTGACTGATGGTTCTAATATATGCAATCTTTTCGTGTAAGTTTACATTTAGCTTAAAATCTAACAACTCAACCACTATAAAGTAAGAATGCAGAAGTCTCTCCTCTGCAAAAAGCTCCGTTCTGTGTTTTCCTAATAGATCTGCAAACTGTTATCAGACTCCTGTCTCCAAGATGCTCTAATTGTGAGTGTGTGTGAGGTTGTGTGTGTGTGTGCGTGTTTGGCCTGAATTTAGGAGCAGGAGTTGAGTCCTGGATCTTCTTATTACTAGCGGCTACCAAAGTGCCCGGTAAATAGTAGGCTCTCAACAAGTGGTACTCAACTGAACCATTAATTAATTAATTTCCGAGGATCTTCCCGTTCATTCATTTATTAAAGACTTAGCAAGTCCCGGCCTGTGCCCGAGGCACTGTGGGGATGGTCAGAGATTTAATTCAATGAGAGTAATACTCATATAATACTGCAAAAAAGACGGACTTAGGATCTTCCTGGCCAGCAGGGACCTAATGGCAATCGTGTGAGGTGACCCAGACGTGGGAGTTCCCCCACCTCCCCGCCCCCAAGCCCCCCCATCGACAGGCTCAGCTCCGGCTACTTTGGTCTGGGCGGGTGAGCGAGAGCGAGGGCGCTTGGGNTCGCCGCCCGGCCCCTCCCCCGGTGACCCCTCTCTGACCACACTCCCAAGCTGAGGCTCGGGGGCGCCCGGGGGCCCCTGCCTCCCGCCTGCGGACCCCTCGGGTCCCACTTGAGCTTGGTCGGGACGGTGGCGGGACCCTTGAGAAGCCTCCAGCCTTGAGCTGCGAGGGCCCCTGCTTGAGGAGACAGGGGTGAGAACCTCGATCGTTCTCGGTCGTCCCCTCCCCGGGGGGCCCTGGCTCCACCAGGATTCCCATTCTCCCGCAGCCTCAGCCTCGCGAGGTGGCCCCGCTGCCCGCCTCTTCGTCACCTTGGCGCTTTCCCTGCCGGTGGAGGGTCTGAAATGTCCTCGGACCCTCTCAACACGGTGATAGGATGGGGACTCACCGTAAACAACAGACGCCACCAAGCTTTTGGCTGAGGATCCGTCCTTGCTTCCCAGAGTTTGGTTTTCTCGGCCAAAGGGCTCCCTTCTAGCTTTTCAGCCGCAGATTCAGCCAAATCACACTCCATTAAGGGGACCTTGGGGACCAGTGTTCATGCTGTCAGGAAGCAGGGGATGATAAAGCCTATGAATGGGTTTGAAATCCGAAGGGGGGGTGGGCTGGGGTGGGGTGGGGTGAGCGGTACCTTGCGTTTACAGAGGCTGTGCTGTCACGCTGGGGACAAATGAACGTTTGTTATCTTGTGTAATGCTCGTTACAACCTCTATGAAATACAGGCTATTAACCGCCATTTCACAGGAGTGGATACTAAAGGTCTGTAACATACCCCAGATCACGTGTCTGATCGGGTCTGCATTTAAACCCAGATGTGTGTGACTCCGCCGGTTGGCCACACATGCTTACATTTAGTTAGGATTAGACGGAGGAAGAAGAAAATAGTTTCAATGTGGACTTCATCTCTCACCTCCTTGAAACAAACACCTGTAGGTTTTTCACAGCCTAGCGGCATTTCACTTCCTTCCTCGGCAGAAGAACACTACTTATTGTTTCTTACTGTTTTATTCCTCAGTATAGGTCTGTTACAGGAATTGCACTTAGACAAGTTGTGTGTCCCCCAGACCAGCTTCTGTTAGCAGAGCGAATGATTCAGAAAGAAGACGTCTGGATTGTAAAATACGGGAAATAACTCGGGCCGATTCTGGCTTTCTCACCGTCAGAAATTCTGGAGTGTGGGAGTGTCTGCAAGGAGGGGCCCTTCTTTCTTGCCTTGCCTCACTTAGCTTCCTGAAATGCCGAGGCTCCTCAAAATCTGGGCTTTTCTGAACCGTTACATGTTAGGGATGCCCACAGGCTGGGATTAAAGGATGTCTTTATTCCCTGATTCTTCTAGGACTTTTAGTTTGCCAGTGCTGTGAAGGTTACTAAAGAGCTTGCCCATTGGAGCCATTGTAGTGCCCACAGAGTCCTTTGGTTCTGGAAACTGCCCTCTCTGTACATGTGGAAGGGATCCAAGGTCCTCTGATGGGGGTTGGCCATACCTGTTGGGTTTTCAGCTCTGCTGCTCCTTTGCCCTCCTTTCCAAAGCTGCAGGGAGGGGATTGCATCAGAACACACCGGCAGTGTGGGGAAAATTTGAACTCCATGCCAAATTCTGTCATTGTGTAACAGTACGCTGCAAATGCACACTTTTTAAGTGGACCAGCTTCTAGCGTTTGCTTGCCATTTCGTTTTCAAGTCCTGAGCGACTTTGTTTCCTCTTGCTCCAGTCAAAGCAGAGTGGAATTGAAAGAACAGTTTGGATAATTCCTCCAAACCTGGTCTGTAAGAAAGAACACATTATGCCTGTGGGGCTGAGTCAGTATTTGTTTCATAGAAAGTTTGTTGGTTGGCTTTGTGGCTTCAGTTTCTTGTTTTGAAAGGTACAGGTGATGACCAACCCCTTCTTCCTTTGAGAGGCAATGTGGAGCAGTGGTGTGGGCTCCAAAGCCATCCTTACTGGCTTAGAATCGTAGCCCCACTACTTACAGCTGCGTGATCTTGGACAAGTGACTAAACTTTTTAAAAATTTTTATTTATTTTGAGAGAGAACAAGCGAGCACGAGTGGGGGAGGGGGAGAGAGAGAAAGAGAGAGAATCCCAAGCAGGCTTTGGCGCTGTCAGCATGAAGCCAGACTCGGGGCCTGATCCCACAGACCTCGAGATCATGACTTGAGCTGAAATCGAGAGTTGGTTGCTTAACCGACAGAGCTGCCCAGGTGCCCCCAAGTACTGCACTTCTTGGCTTTAGTTTCTCCATCTGCAGAATAGGAATAATACTAGTGCCTATCTCATAGGGTTTCTCTGAGGATTAAAGTACTTTATTTTAAAGTTTTTTTTTTTTTTTTTTTTTTAATTTAGAGAGAGAGGGAGAGAGAGAAAGCTCCAGTGGGGGAGGAGCAGAGAGAGGGAGAGAGAGAATCCCAAGCAGGCTCCACACTGTCTGTGCAGAGCCCGACGTGGGGCTTGAACCCACGAACCATGAGATGATGACCGAGCCGAAGTTGGACGCTTTACTGACTAAGCCACCAGGCACCCCAATAAAATAATTTTTTTAATGTTTTAGTTTTGAGAGAGAGAGAGGGAGAGGGTCAGGGTCAGGGAGAGGGGGAGGGAGACACAGAACCAGAAACAGTCTCCAGGCTCTGAGCTGTCAGCACAGGGCTTGATGCAGGGCTCGAACTAAGGAATCGTGAGATCATGACCTGAGCTGAAGTTGGATGATCCACCAACTGAGCCACCCAGGTGTTATTTTAGAACAGTGCCTGACATAGTAGTGTTATTATTACTGCATTCATAAACTCTCAATCTTCATTCAGAAACGAGAAATCTTTCTTCAAGTCCTATTATAATGTTTTCTGGGGGTATGATCTTTCACATGTTGATGACCAGTCCACTAAAGTTGTTCTGTTATTTGTTCTGGAGTAACTTCTTTCATATTTGAAAGAATATGTCTTTTGTGACTTTTAGTTATTAGTGACATACTTGCTTTTTTCATAATGGTAGTCTTTTTAGTCTTTCTTCCAGACACTCTGTTGGAGTTAGAAATTACATTTATTGGGGCACCTGGGTGGCTCAGTCGGTTAAGCGTCAGACTTCGGCTCAGGTCATGGTCTCCCGGTTCGTGGGTTCGAGCCCCGCATGAGGCTCTGTGCTGACAGCCAGCTCAGAGCCTGGAGCCTGCTTCGGATTCTGTGTCTCCCTCTCTCTCTGACCCTCCCCTGTTCATGCTGTCTCTCTCTCTCTCTCAGAAATAAATAAAACATTAAAAAAAAGAAATTACATTTATTGCTTCATATCCTTGTGTTTTCCCCATGTTACTCTGTTTTGCGTGGTTGATCCCTTATGAGAGACCCTTCTAGTCCGTACGTGGAATGGCCCATAGAAATGGGAGCTGTTCTCCCTATTTCTGTACGTCTCCACCAGCTGTCTTCAGTGAAGAGCAGAGGCGTGGTTCAGTCTGATTGCTTAGTGGTTGTGGAATATTGAATATATTACAGAACAGAGATTTCAAATCCGTTGAGATTCCCTGGTTACAGTATGTTTGGGATTGAGGACACACAGAAGCAGGGGAGGGAGAAGGACACGGCAGAGACGTTAAGGGGTGCGGGAGCATGGCCTCGTGTCCTGAGTCTTTGAACTCCAGCACTGACTCACTATTGGACTCACCACTCCACCTCTCTGAGCCTCTTTTCTCCTCTGTAAGGCAGTAATTACCCTAAAGGGTTGCTCCCAGGGCTGACCGAGCTCACAGACCTAAAGAGTGTTTGGCCTATAGTAAGTGCTCAGTTTAAGTTTCCTTCTCCCAAGTCTCTATGTGCAGTTTTGGAAGTCTGCTGATCCCCCCCCACCCACCTTTATTTAGTGTTTGTTTATTTTTGAGAGAGTGTGAGTGGGGGAGGGGCAGAGAGAGGGGGACAGAGGACCCGAAGCAGGTTCTACGCTGACAGCACAGAGCCCGACGTGAGGCTCGAACTTACAAACTGTGAGGTCATGACTCAAACTGAAGCCAGATGCTCAACTGACTGAGCCACCCAGGCACTCCGGAAGTCTGCTGAACCCTTGAATAGCAGCAGTTCACGTGAGATATTTCCCCCCTCAAGTTTTTAGTATTTTGAAAATTTTCCAACCTGTAGAAATGTTGAAAGAATAATACAGAAAACTCTCGTAAAACTTCTATAAAAACTTCAAGATACACTGCTTACATTTTGCTGAATTTGCATTATCTCTGTCTCTTTATATTTTTTTAAGGATTTGAGAATGAGTTACAGAATTACAGTTTTCTGTCCTAGAATTCACCTTGTCTTAAGAGTAAGGGTAACCATAATACCGTTATCACACAAGAAATTTAGTATTGATAAAATATCATTATTTAAGAAGCGCCAGGGTAGCTCATTCAGTTGAGCATCTGACTCTTGATCTCAGCTCAGGTCTTACTCAGGGTTGTGAGTTCAAGCCCCATGCCTAGTGTAGAAACCCCCCCCTCCCCCCAAATCATTATTCAGGTGCCTGGGTGGCTCAGTTGGTTAAGTATCTGACTTTGGCTCAGGTCAATATCTCTTCGTTCATGGGTTCGAGCTTTGTATCGGGCTCTCTGCTGTCAGCATGGGTCCTTTGTCATCCCCTCTCTCTGTACATCCTCCACTCACATTCCCTCTCTCAAAAATAAACAAACATTAAAAAATAATTACTTAATAATATAGTCCACGTTCAAATTCCCCCAATTAAGAAAAATCTGAATCCAGTCAAGAAATAGGTATTGCATTGTCTCTTTAGTATGCTTTAGTCTAGAATGATTCCCTCGTCTTTAAATTTTTTATTTTTCTTTTCCTTATTTTTAAAATATTTCTCTTGAGAGAGGAGGGAGAGAGAGGAGAAAGAAAGTGGGGGAGGGGTAGAGAGAGAGAGAGAGAGAGAGAGAGAGAGAGAGAGAGAGAATCCCAAGCAGGCTCCATGCTCAGCCTGCATCCTGATGCAGGGCTCAGTTTCACCACTGTGAGATCGTGACCTGAGCTGAAATCAAGAGTTGGATGCTTAACCAGCTGAGCCACTCAGGTGCCTGTTTTCTTTCCTTTTCTTTCTTTCTTTCTTTTTCTTTCTTTCTTTCTTTCTTTCTTTCTTTCTTTCTTTCTTTCTTTCTTTCAGGTGCCCGTTTTCTTTCCTTTTCTTTCTTTCTTTCTTTCTTTCTTTCTTTCTTTCTTTCTTTCTTTCTTCCTTCCTTCCTTCCTTCCTTCCTTCCTTCCTTCCTTCCTTCCTTCCTTCCTTCTTTTCAACTTTTACTCAGTATTAAGAGAGAGACAGAGCATGAGCGGAGGAGGGACAGAGCAAGAGGGAGACACAGAATCCAAAGCAGGCTCCAGGCTCTGAGCTGTCAGCACAGAGCCTGACATGGGGCTCGAGCTCACGAACTATGAGATCATGACCTGAGCTGAAGTCGTCCGCTTAACCAACTGAGCCACCCAGGCGCCCTTTTTTTTTTTTTTTAAACTGAGGTTGAGCACAGAGCCAGGAAGCACACAAATTATATGTACAGCTTGGAGAATTTTCAAAGTAAGCACACTTGTGTAACCAGTACTTACATTAAGAAATCAAACATTACCAGGACCTCAGAACCTGGCACCCCCCCCGCCCATAATTCTCCTGTCACTGTCCAAGCCTCAGAGGTTGTCCCTATCTTGACTCAAAATCCTTAGATTGATTTAATAGCTTATTGAGTGACAGTTGCTCCGTGTGGCCAAAAACTTCACTGTGGGATTCTAATAGGTATGTTGTGGTCACTATTTGTGACTTTTGACAAATATGCATACCTGTGTAACCACCACGATAATCAAAATCAAAACAATTCTCTATGCTGCTTCCCAGTAAATCCTAGCCTTTGGCTTCAGGGACCGCATCACTATCGATTATATTTCTTTTCTAGAATCACATATGCGTGAATTCAAAATGTATGTATTCTTTTTTATCTCACTTCTTTTGCTCAGAATAATGTTTGTGGAACTTATACTGTATCAGTAATTCATTAATTGTTAGTAGTGTGTAGTATTCTATTGTATAGATATACCACAATTTGTTGATCTGTTCACCAGTTTGTGGATATTTGGATTCTATTACCTATTGCTGCATGGCAGTATTACAGCAAATTTACACAAATTACCAAAAAGAGCACACATGTATTATTTCAGTTTCTGCAAGTCAGGACGCAGTTCAGCTGAATTTTACAAGGCAAAAAATCAAGGTGTCTGCTGGGGTTGTGCTCTCATCTGGGTCCCGACTGGGGAAGGATCTGTTTCCTAGCCCGTGTGGCTGTTGGCAGCATTTAGTTCTTGTGGCCTGCAGGCCCCTGGTTGACTGCCAGTAACAAACTGGCACCCTCCGTTTTTTTGCCTCTGGGGTCTCCTTAACATGGTCATTTGGCTTCCTCAAAGCAAATAAGGAAGAGAGCCTCATGGAAAAATGGACACTACAGTTTACATAATGTAACCACGTACATGTAATTACATGCATCCTTTCACCGTTCCTGTACCTTCTTGGCCTGAAGCAGGTCACAGGTCCCACCCGCACTCAAGGGGACCACACAAGGGCATGAATACTGGGAGGTGGAGATCATGGGAGTCACCTTAGAGTCTGTTCACCCACATGATTGGTTCTAGTTTGGGGCTACTACAAATACTCATGTATGTGGAGAGATCGGTTTCTTTTCTTTCGTTTTTTTTTGGTAAATATTTATGAGTGGAATTGCTGGGTCATATGGTAAGTATATATTTAGCCTCATAATAAACTGCCTAAAGGTTTTGCAAAGTTGTACTATTTTTTGTTGTCGCCAGCAGTATGTGAGCGTTCCAGTTGTCATGTATCCACACCAACACTTGGTATTATCTGTCTTTAATTTTAGCCACTCTCGTGAGTGTGTAGTGGTCTCTCCTTGTGGTTTTAATTTGCATTTCTGTGATGACTAACAACATTAAGCATTTTTTCTTGTGCTTATTGGTAGAGGCTGGGGTTTACTGTTCCGGCATCATCTGTTGGACAGATTACCCTTTCTCCATTGGATTACCTTGCCACTTTTGTACCAAATTAAAAGATTGTATGTACATAGGTCAGTTTCTGGGCTCTGTTTTGTTTCATTTAGCTCTGTGTCTGGCCTCATGCAAATGCTGTCTTGATTGCTATACCTTTACAGTAAATCTTGACATCAGGTAGTGTTAAGTCTTTTGATTTTATTGTTTTTCAAAATTGTTTTAGGGACATCTGGGTGGCTCAGCCAGTTAATCGTCTGATTTTGGCTTAGGTCATAATCTTGCGGTTTGTGAGTTCAAGCCCTGCATTGCGTTCCATGCTGACAGCTCAGAGCCTGGAGCCTGCTTCAGATTCTGTGTCTCCCTCTCTCTCTGCCCCTCCCCTACTCATGCTCTGCCTCTCTCTCTCTCTCTCTCTCTCTCCCTCAAAAATAAATAATGAAACATTAAAAAAATTGTTTTAGCTTAGGTCCATTGCATTTCCATATAAATTTTAAAATCAGTTTATCAATTCTTACAAAAAAGCATCTTGAGATTTTTATTGGGATTGTGTGGAATATATAGATCAATTTGGGGGTGAATTGATGTCTTGGCACTATTGATCTTCTAATTCACTAACATGGTGTGTATCTCCATTTAGGTGGTCTGATTTTTTCTCAGTGTTTTGTAGTTTCAGCCTGTATAGGTCATGTACACATTTTTAAAAAATTCTCTAAATATTTCATATTTTGGCATGTTATTTATGGATTTCATTTAAAAATTTCATTTTTCAGTGTTATATTTTGGAGGGAGAGACCACATACAAGTGGGGGAGGGACAGAGAGAGAAGGAGACACAGTCTGAAGCAGGCTCCAGACTCCAAGCCATCAGCATAGAGCCTGACATGGGGCTCGAGCCCATGAGCTGTGAGATCATGACCTGAGCTGAAGTCAGATTCTTAACCGACTGAGCCACCTGGTGCCCCTAAAAATTTCTTTTTTCTTTTTTTTTTTAAATATTTTTATTTAAAAGTTTATTTATTTAAAGTTTATTTATTATTTATTTATTTTGAGAGACAAAGCACAAGCAGGGGAGGGGCAGAGAGAGAGAGAAAGAAAGAGAACCCCAAGCAGATTCCACTCTATCAGCGCAGAGCCCCATTCAGGGCTCGATCCCACTCATGACTTGAGCTGAAGTCAAGAGTCAGATGCTTAACCAACTGAGCCACCCAGGCCCTGCGAACTATACATTTTTGAAGGTGCCCTTTATCGGGTGGAGAAGATTCAACTTTTATAGTTAATTTGTTGAGTGTTTTTGAAAATATTGTGTGGGTTTTGACTGTTATCAAGTGTTCTTTTTGCTATCTGTTGATCCTATTTTCTTTATTAATGTGGTGATTCACGATTTTTCAAATGTTAAATTCATTTTGTATTTATTGGATAAATTCCACTTGGTTATGATGTATTATCCTTTCTGTATATTGCTGGATTTGGTTTGTCAGTATTTTCTTAAGAGTTTCTTCATTTATACTTAAGAAGGATATTGATTTATAGTTTTCTTTTGTGTGTGTCTAAAATCTTTGTCTAGTTTTGGTATCAGGGTCATGTTGGCTTCGTAGAATGAGTTGGATACTTTTACCTTTTTTTCTATTTTCTGAAATAGTTTGTCTAAGATTGGCATTGCTTTTTCCTTACATGTTTAAGAGAATTTACCAGTGAAGCCACCAGGGCCTACAATTTTATTTTTTTGACTTCCATTACATGCTAAATTTCTTTTTTAATTAAATATTTTAAATTATGTTTTAAATTTAATTTTTTAAGTTTATTTTGAGGAGGGGTGGGGAATGCACGTGTGAGCAGAGGCAGGCGCAGAGACAGTGGGAGAGAGAATCCCAAGGAGGTTCTACACTGTCAGCACAGAGCCTCACATGAGGCTTGATCTCACAAACTGAAATCGTGACCTAAGCCATTGAGGCTCAACTGACTGAACCACCCAGGTGCCCTTCCCTTGTTTATTTTATTTTATTTGTTTATTTTTTCCCTTCATAGTTTATTGTCGAGTTGGTTTCCATATAACACCCAGTGCTCATCCCAACAAGTGCCCTCCTCCGTGCCCATCACCCCCCTTCCCCTCTCCTCCACTCCCATGAGCCCTCAGTTCTCAGCATTCAAGAGTCTCTTATGGTTTGCCTCACTCCCTTTCCCCAACTATTTTTCCCCTTCTTCTCCCCCATGGTCCTCCGTTAAGTTCCTCCTAATCTACCTATACGTGCAAACATACGGTATATGTCCTTCTCTGCCTGACTTATTTCGCTCAGCATAACACCCTCAAGTTCCATCCACGTTGCTACACATGGCCAGAGTTCATTTTTTCATATTGCCATGTAGTATTCCATTGTATAGATAAACCACATCTTCTTGATCCATTCGTCCGTTGATGGACACTTAGGCTCTTTCCATGATTTGGCTGTTGTTGAGAGTGCTGCTGTGAACCTTGGGGTACACGTGCCCCTGTGCATCAGCACTTCTGTATCCCTTGGGTAAATTCTTAGCAGTGCTATTGCTGAGGTGCCCTTCCCTTATTACCTTTTAAGTATCTATCGATATGCAGTGATTTTCCTGATTTCACTTATAATACTATAAATTAATGTCTTATGTATTTTTTATTGATTGGTTTAGAGGCTATCAATCTTAATAAAATAAAAAAACCCAGCTTATATTTCATTGACTGTAATTTGTTTTATTCCTTTCCTTCTTTGTTGTTGTTTTAGAGAGAGAGAGCGAGAGAGAGCATGCATGCACGCATGTGAGTGGGGAAGGAGAAGAGGGAGAGAGACCAGGACAGAGAGAATTTTTTTTTCAAGTGTATTTTTGAGAGAGGGCTTGCACACAGGGATGAGGGCCAGAGAGTAGGAGAGAGAGAATCCCAAGCAGTCTCCACACCCAGTATGGAGCCCAAGTGGGGCTCAATCCTGTGACCCTGAGATCATGACCTGAGCTAAAATCAAGAGCCCCGTGCTTAACCAACTGAGCCACCCAAGGGCCCCTATTTCTTTCCTTCTATTTTGGGTTTCATTTGCTCTTATTTTTCTAGCACATTGTCTAAAGTTAGTACAGTACTAAAAACATTAAATTTCCTTCCCAGCACTGCTTTAGTTGCATTCTACAAATTTAGATTATGTTGTGGTTTCGTTTTTGTACAATTCAGAAGATTTTCTTACTTCCCCTGTGATTTCTTCTTTCACCCAGAGCTTATTTAGAAGTCTGTTTAATTTCCAGACATTTGGGATGTTTTTCCAGATTTTCTTTTCTATTATTGACTTCTAGTTTAATCTCATGGTCAAAGAGCATACTCTGTTTAATTTCAACCCTTTTAAATTTGAGATTTGTTTTATGGTCTGTCGTGGTGAATTTTCCTTGTGAACTTGAAAATAATGAATATTCTGCAGTTGTTGGATGGAGCATTCCACTAATGTTAATTAGGCCAAGTTGGTTGATAGTGTTATTTAGGTCTTATGTATCCTTATGGACTTTTTGATTAAGGAGAGCGGATTATTAAAGTCTCCAACTGTTAATTGTGGATTTGTCTATTTATAGCTTTTTAATTCTGTCTGATTTACTTCACGTATTTTGGAACTTCGTTATTGTGTGCATACCCACTCAAGATGATTATGTCTTCTTGAGCAACTCCTTTATTTTTGAACTGTCCTTGTTTATATTTGGTAATATCTGCTATTTTGAAGTTGTCTGAGATTAATATTGCTACTGCAGCTTCCTTACGACTAGCGTTTGTATGAGATATCTTCCATCCTTTGGCCTTTTACTTATGTTTCTTTTTGTTAGAAGTGGTTTTCTCCTAGATAGCACACGGCTGGGTCTTGCTTTTCCCCCCACAAAGTTTGACAGTCTCTGCCTTCTAACTGGAATGTTCCATTTATATTTGAGGTAAATATAAATATGGTTTGGTTTAAGCCTACCATCTTGCAATTTTTTTTTTCATCTGTTCTTTGAACCCTATTTGTCTTCTGTTGGATTGAATTAAAAAAACTTTTTAAGATTTATTTTTAAGTAATCTCTGCACCCAATATGGGGCTCAAACCCACAACCCAGGATCAAGAGTCGCATGCTCTACCTACTGAGCCAGCCAGGTGCCCCAGATGGAGTAATTTTTAAGGATTTTGATCTCTACTATTGGTTTAGCTGTATCTCTATTTTNTTTTGTTTTGGTGTTTTTTTTTTTTTTTTTTTTTTTTTTTTTTTTGGTCAGTAATTACTGTGAAGTTTACCATATGTTACTTAAGGTTCCCAGAGCTCATTCTCAAATGATAAACCAATTCACATAGAACGTAAAAACCATACAACAGCATGGTTCTGTTGCTTCTGTCATCCGTTATACTATTAGTGTCCTGACTTAACTTGTACCTGTGTCATCAAATCACCCTGCAGTGCATTTTGGAGAGACAGAGCGTGAGCAGGGGAGGAGCAGAGAGAGAGGGAGACACAGAGTCTGAAGCAGGGTCCAGCCTCTGTGCTGACAGCTCAGAGCCCGATGTGGGGCTGGAACTCACAAACCACGAGGTCACGACTTGTGAAGTCGGACCCTCAACCGACTGAGCCACCCAGGCGCCCCTCCCCTGCAGTGCATTTTAAGTTATTTTTTTTAATTTTTAAAAATTAAAATAGTAGAAATAAATAAGATAAAATGAATATAATATACTTAAGATATCTTTGCTATTTACCAGCATATTTACCATTTCTGTCATTCTTTTGTGTATCCGGTTTTCATCTGGTATTGGTTTTCTGCTTATAAGATTTCTTCTGGCATTTCTTGTGGTATGGGTATACTGTTGACAAATTCTTCTGGCTTTTTTTTTTT
>NW_027530007.1:1852926-1872063 GCF_008692635.1 Crocuta crocuta | reverse complement strand
CGCTCAACCGACTAAGCCACCCAGGCGCCCCCAACAATTCTACACATTACAAAAAGCATGGAAGACTTCATAGATTTTCATGTCATCCCTGGACGGGGCCCATGCTGATCTCTGTATTGTTTCAATTTTAGTGTATGCATTTCTGAATTGAGCACATTTTATTTTGTATTTATTTTTAAAAGATATTTTTACTGAATGGGGCACCTGGGTGGCTGATTTGGTTAAGGGTTAAGCATCTGATTCTTGATTTCAGCTCAGGTCATTGCTCATGGTTCGTGGGTTTGAGTCCCGCATTCGGGCTCCATGCTGACAGCACAGAGCCTGCTTGAGATTCTCTCTCTCTCTCTCTCTCTCTCTTTCTCTCTCTCTGTGTCTCTCTCTCCCTCCCCGCTCCCCCACGTGTGTGCTCTCTCTCCCCCTTTCTCAAAAACAAACCTAAAAAAAGTGAAAATCTGTTTTCACTAGATATAGAATTCTAGGTTGACAGTTTTAATCCCTGTGGGCATTTTAAATTATTTTTTTTAAAAAATGCTTATTTATTTTTGCGAGAGAGTGGGGGGAGGGGCAGAGAGCAATGGGGAGAGAGAGAATTGCAAGCAGGCTTCAAGCTGTCAGTGCAGAGCCCAACGTGGGGCTTGATCCCACAAACCATGAGATCATGACCTGAGTTGAAGTCAGATTCTTTTTTTTTTTTTTAATATTTTTTCTCTCTGTCTAGGAGAGAGAGAGAGAGACAGCGTGAGCAGGGGAGGGTCAGAGAGAGGGAGTCACAGACTCTGAAACAGGCTCCAGGCTCTGAGCTGGTAGTCAGCACAGAGCCCGACGCGGGGCTCGAACCCACGAACCGCGAGATCATGACCCAAGCGAAAGTGGGACGCTTAACCGACTAAGCCACCCAGGCGCCCCTGAAGTCAGATTCTTAACTGGCTGAGCCACCTAGGTGCCCCACCTAGGTGTGGGCAATTTATTTATTATTATTATTTTTTTAATGTTTTATTTATTTCNGCAGAGGGAGAGAGAGAATCTTAAGCAGGCTCCACGCTCAGTGCAGAGCCCCTGACACAGGGCTTCATCCCACAACCCTGGGATCATGAGCCAAAATCAAGAGTCAGATGCTCACTGACTGTGCCACCCAGGCACCCCATCACTGTAGTTTTTAGTTGGCTTGTGTAGCTTCTGATCAGAAACCTGAGGTCATTCTTAATCTTGGTTAATATCTGTAGGTGATAGTTCTCTCTTTTTCTGGCTGCTTGTAAAATTCCCCCTTTACATGGGTTTTTATTTTATTAAATTATTTTTAAATTTTTATTTATTTTTGAGAGAGAGAGAGACAGAGACAGAGCAGAAGTGGGTGAGGGGCAGAAGAGGGGGAGACACAGAATCGGAAGCAGGCTCCAGGCTCTGAGCTGTCAGCACAGAGTCCGATGTGGGGCTCAAACCCACGACCATGAGCTCATGACCTGAGCCGAAGTCGGATGCTTAACTGACTGAGCCACCCAGGCGCCCCAGTCCTACTTTGTTTTTATGCAATATATTTCTCTCCCTACTATGATCTTGTTTTCCTTTGAATTTTCTTTTTATTGAGGCATAATTGACATACATTAGATTAGTTTCAGGCATACAACATAATGACTCAATAGATGTATTTTAAAAATTGTATTAGAGATGTCTGGGTGGCTCAGTTGGTTGAGTGTCTGAGTCTTGATTTTGGCTCAGGTCACGATCTCAGGGTCATGGGCTCAAACCTGCCACGCACTCCACGTTGAGTGTGGGCCTGCTTAAGTTTCCCTCTTTCTTTCTCTCTGCCTCTCTCCCCCACTCACGCTCCCTCTTTCTCTCTCTAAAGTAAATAAGATAAAATAAATAAAATTGCATTAAATTCTTAAATAAAGTTGTAACACCTGTCTCAATGTTTTCATGTCTGCAGATTATTTCTTCTACTTTTTCTTTTTACTTTTTTAAAATGTTTAATTTAGAGAGAGAGAGCGAGCGAGCGGGCAAGGGGCAGAGATAGTGGGAAACACAGAATCAGAAGCAGGCTTCGGGCTCTAGAGCTGTCAACACAGAGCCCAATGTGGGGCTTAAACTCATGAAGTGCCAAGATCATGATCTGAGCTGAAGTTGCATGCTTAACCGAGTGAGCCACCCAGACGCCCCTTCTACTTTTTCTTATTATTATGGATCACACTTCCCTGCTTCTTGACATCTGGTGAGACCATTGATTGGATGCTGGGTGCTGCAAATACTACATTGTTGAGGGTCTGGATTTTGTGGTCATACTTTAAAACATGTTGAGATTTATTCTGGTGGATAGTTAAGTTACTTTTGTTCATTTTGATTCTGTCAAGTCCTGTGTGTGTGTGTGAGATTTTATTTTTTTAGTAATCTCTACATCGAACATGGGGCTCGAACTTACAACCTCAGGATCAAGAGTCACATGCTCTACCAGCAGCCAGCCAGGCGCCCCTCATCAAGTCCTGTTTTTAGGCTTTGTAAGGGTGGATCTAGGGTGGTCTTTACCCTAGGGAGAATCTGCCCTCTGCTCACCAGAATGTGGCCCTTCCAGGTCATCCTGAGTGCCTTGACGGAGCAGTGAGGACATGCCACTCCGGTGCTCGGGACCTTGAGGTCTGTGGGGGCTCTGGGAGCCATTCAGCTCACTGCTGCCTTGTTGCTCTTCCCAAGCCTCGTGGAGGTTCGCTCTGCGTGTGCACACGTTTTCATATTGAGTGAAGTTGTAAGGGAATCTCTGCAGATTTCTGGATCTCTCTTTCTGCATGGCCCTCTCCTCTCTGGGACTCTGTCCCCAACTTTCAGCTGCTTTAGCCTCCCTGAACCCTAATCTCTGTTTCCTCCACTCAGTAAGAGATTGCCATCCCTTGCTGGGGACCACCCCCCTCCTTCTTGGGCTGAAACTTGCCTCCCAGGCTGATCTAGGGACTCCTATCATTCATTTTTGTCCTGTTGGGAATCACTGCCGTCCAGTGTCTGCACACAATGGTGTCATTTATTTTGTTTAGGTTTTTTTTCTTTCTTTTTAGCTAGTGGGAGGGTAAGTCTGGTCTCAATTACTCCATCACAGATAGAGCAGAAGTCTATTGGTTGATTTTGAGCAGAGGAGTGATAGGATGTAAGTTCTTTTCTCTCATCTGATCCTGACTGTGAGGTGGTGGCATCATTCCCATGATTTCCAGGAAACCGAGGTTCAGAGAAGTTGAGCAGACACCCGTGGTCACTCAGATTTTAGTGCCGAAGTTCATGCACTTGCCTCTGTGCCGGTGCCTCTCAAAAAATCTTTGAATTGCACCTTACTCTTCTCTGCACAGATCGGTGGGCCAGACTGGCCTAGGACCTGTCCAGAGTTACACAGCCGCTTGGCGGGTGCGGGACGGACACACCTACACCTGGCTCTTCTGCCGGGTGCTGGGACCTGAGCTGCGGGTGCCTTTGGTCTTTGCTGTGCCTCCAGGTCAGCACTTGGGCACACCTTCCGGCTGGCGGAGGGCAGTGCCTGGGCAGGAGGAGCGGGAAGACCCTTGTGCCTTTCAGTCTGGGAGCACTTCTGTCTCCCACTGTGGCCTGTTTTTGTCTGTTTTTTAAAATAGTCTCAGGCTTTTGCTCGTCTTCCCTTCCTGCCGCCCCCCTTCTGGCCCCCAGGGCTCCTGACCGAGTGTTCGCTGCGGAGAGCCTGCTTCTTATACCTCTGCAGCGGGGCCTCGGCTGGTGATTTCTAAGCCTGTTGTTATTGTTTTTAAAGTCAAGACCACCCTGGCAAGGTGTCCGGGAGCAAGGTGGAATTTCATCGGTAGGGGTTTGTCTCAAGCCAGGATATAGATTTGACCACTGACAGCGGGTCGATGCGGGGGTCGGTGGCTGAGAAGCGGTGGGCTCTCCTAGGAGTGGGCCCGTGAGGCTGCCAGGCCGCACGTGCGGGGTACTGAGCTTCTGCCGGGCAGTCGGCCACTCACACCTTTGCCCTTCTTTGAGGCGACACGTAGAGCTGCATGTTAAAGGGGGGTGTCTGTGCCCCCCCGTGGCACAAGGAAGCACAGTGGTCTGGATGCTCCGGGGTCCTGTTGGGACTTGAATGGGACAGTTCCTCACGTGCTGCTGGACATAAAGCCTCCTAGGTCCCTGCCTTCTCTGTGCCAGTGAGATTCCCTGGTCACTGTGATGACCGCAGGGTGTGTGTGTGTGTGTGTGTGTGTGTGTGTGTGTGTGAGAGAGAGAGAGAGAGAGAGAAAATCCCAAGCAGGCTCCACGCTCAGCGCAGAGCCCGACATGGGGTTCAACCCCATGACCCTGGGATTATGACCTGAGCCGAAACCAAGAGTTGGACCTTCAGCCACTGAGCCACCCAGGTGCCCCACCCCCACACGTTTTCCATTCCTCTCTGGGGTGTGTGTGGGGGCGGTTCTACCCTGAGGCTGAGAAGGGCTGCACTGGGAGCAGGAGCAGCGTTAAGTTGTAGGTGAAACCGTTTGGGACCAGACGGGCGCCTCCTGCTGTGGTCCTCTGCTGGCTGCTTTTGTGTGTATGCATATGAAGTGATTCCTCTGTTAATGTCTTAAATTAAAAAAACAAACAAACAAACACACTGCCACCTGAGCTATTTATTGGGTACTGGTAACGGGTAATATTTTAAGTGCTGAGGATCAGCCTTCAGTAAGATGGTCAAGTGCCTGCCTTTAAGGAGGTTAAAATCTAGTGGGCCAGGTAGATAATAACTGGGAACCCGGTGAAGGATTTCGGATGGAATTACCAAGGAAATCAATATGGATAGTAGGAAGGGTAAAGGCCATTTTGGTCACCAAGAAACGATTTTCTAAAGAACACTGAGATGAGAAATGGGGGATGGTCCGCTTCAGACTGCAGATATTTCAGCAGGAGCTGGAGTAACGTCTCGAGTATCATCAGTATTAGGCAGTTCCTAGCTTGGTGAGAAGTCCTCTGTGAGTTCACTGATAAGGTCTGACAGACCTCAGTCCCACTGTGATTCCAGCTGGTGTGGGGAAATCTTGCTCCTTCTTGCAGCTCTGAGACTAAGCTTGGAGCCCTGCCTTTGGTGTGCTGAGACTCCAGAAGGCTCTGGAAGTCAAGACTTGAAGAATTTGGAGAGTGCTACCATTCAGATTCCTTGACAGGGGCGCGCGCGCGCACGCGCACACACACACACACACACACACACACACACGTATGTACGTACGGGTTCTTAAATGCTTTGAATGTCCCTGGGAGAATCTGTAAGGAACCAGCGTCAGTGGTCAGCCCCACAAGGAAGAGGGGAGTGTTGGAATGAGAGAGTAGCTTTCTTTTAAAAACTTTTAATACTCATTTCCTTTTTAAGTGGAGTACAATTCTGTGGCTCACAGTTTAGCAAGGTACAAAAGGGTGCATGATGAAAGAGACTTGGTACTCTATAGTCTTCCCTCTGGCAAATGCTAGCTGTTCAGAAGGTGAACTCATTTTAAGGGAAGTTCCTTGGTGATCGTGATTCATAGTGATTCCTTGTATTTTAGGAAGAAGAAAGCTGTGGATTAAGTCAGAATGAGGCTTCCTAAATATTAAAGCTATTTGAGTTAGTTTTGTTGAGTCAAATAACCCACATTATAATTTGTTGGAGGTATAGCATTAGGAGTGTTGCTTAATGAAATGTGGTCTAAACAAAACTCAATCATTTTAGTTTCTTTAAATAAAATTTAAAAAAGTTTTTTTTAATGTTTATTTTTGAGAGACACACACAGCACGAGCGAGGGAGGGACAGAGAGAGAGAGAGAGAGTCACAGAGTCTAAAGCAGGTTCCAGGCTCTGAGCTGTCAGCACAGAGCCCAGTGTGGGGCTTGAACACATGAACTGTGAGCTCATGACCTGAGCTGAAGCTGGCGGCCACTCAACTGACTGAACCACCCAGGCGCCTCTAAATAAAAATTTTTAAGTTTACTTATTTATTTGGAGAGAGAGTGTGTGTGTGCATGCATGCTAGCGCTAGTACGGAGGGGCAGGGAGAGAGAAAGAATCCCAAGCAGGCTCTCTCTGCACTGCTTGAAAGTGGGGCTTGAAAGTATGAACTGTGAAATTATGACTTGAGCTGAAGTCAAAAGAATCAGGACACTCAACCGAGTCACCCAGGCGCTATCCCCCTCTCTCCAATTTTTTTTTTTTTTTTTAAGTAGGCCTGATATCCAGTGAGGAGCCCAATGTAGGGCTCGAACTCACGAAACTGTGAGATCATGACCTGTATTGAAACCAAGAGCCAGACACTTAACTGACTGAGCCACCCAGGTGCCCCCAAAACTCGATTATTTTAAGTAGAATGGTTCAAATCCCTTTAGGACCAATTGCTGTCTGAGTCATCACAAGCATGTTATTTATCTCCTTTGCCTCTGTTTCCTCATCAGCAATAATTTCATACATTTATTGTAGAATTGTATGAAGAAAGAGGTAAATAAATGTTAGCACTTAGTATTTGCCAAATGGAGTGAAGGAAAGCCCTCAGGAAGATAATGAACTTTATAAATTCATCCGGTCGAGTGAGAACCACTCTACTCTTTGTTGCCTTTCATTCATTCAGTAAATATCTGTGGAAGGCCTAGTCTGTGCCTGATACTGGCCTGGGACCCAGGGATACAGCGATATGCGCACACAGACGGTTCCTGACCCTGTGGAGTTCATAATCTGGTGTGCGACCCAGACGTCAGTCAGATAATCACACAGGTAAAATTGCAGTTCTCAGTCCTTGAAAGAGAGGTGGATGGTGTTAGGATATAATAGGGAGAGTCCACCCTGTCGTGGGTGTCAGAGAAGGAATGCTTCCCCAAGGAAGTGACTTAGCCGAATTGAACTGTCAGAGGCTCGGGCAGGGATAGCATGTGCAAAGGCCCATGTGTCTGTTGTGTAGAGCTGTGGGGCATGTGTCACACAGACCTGGGCTGCAGTCAGGGGATGCAAGGCCTCACAGCCACACCCACAAGGTTTTCTGTGTTAGGGCTGCTGTTGTAGTTGGTCACTGCGGTGGGATCTGATCATTACCATTTTGGAATGATATAGTCTGTTTGCAGCGTGGGAAGCGAATCAGAAGAGAGCCAGCGTGGATGTGGGTAAACTGGTGGGAAGGCTATTGGAGTGGCCCAGACAGAAGACTGTGGAAGCTTTGGCCCAAGTGATGACAGTAGAAGTGGAGAGAAGTGGATGGACTCACTGCATGGATATTTAGGAAGGAATATCAGCAGGACTCGATAATTCATAAGCTCTGGTGGGTGGCCGAGAAGGAGCTGTCAAGGATGGCCTTTTTTTTTTTTGTAATTCTTAAAAAATATTTATTTATTTTTGAGACAGAGAGAAACAGAGCACGTGCTGGGGAGGGGCAGAGAGAGAGGGAGACACAGAATTGGAAACAGGCTCCAGGCTCTGAGCTGTCTGCACAGAGCCTGATGAGGGGGCTCAAACTCATGGATCTCGAGATCATGACCTGAGCCAAAGTCGGCCGCTTAACCGACTGAGCCACCCAGGTGCCCCAAGGATGGCCTTTTGGACTTTAGTTTGTACATTGTGGTGGAAGGTTGTGCCATTGGCTCAGACAGGGAATTGTGGCAGAGGACACGTGTGGCAGAGGGATTGTGAATCCTGCTAAGGGACTTGTTGAGTCCAGAGGAGGCTGGGAGGCAGCTGGGTGTAGCTCTACATGCGAGTTATGCCGCTGCGAGCAGGGAGGGGGAAGCAGGAAGGGAAAGAGTGCTCAGGTTCCCGGAGACTTTCCCCTTGGTTTTGTGCACGCTGGCCTTGCCCTGGGACTTTGGATGAGGAGCTAGAGCCCTTCTCCCAGCCAGAGTCCTCGCCACTGTGTGGTGTGCCAGCCATACGGGGGCAGCTGGGTGTGAGGAAGTCTTTGGGGACCCTCTGTGGACTGGACTCTTTCCTCCCCCACCTTCTGTGTTTTTCCCCCGGAGGAGGCCTGGCGCTTGCCGTCCGTCCGAACGAGCTGGGAGGAGTGTGGAGGCTGGAGGCTGGCTCCTGAGACCCGCCGATCAGCTGCACTTGTCTGGATATTATCTGTAGATAATTGGAAATTGGCTTGAACATCAGTAACAGTAAACTAATCATAACTCTCTCAAACTGCTTGTTTTATTCTTTGGGAGATTTGTGAGTTTCCTCCGAGCCTGTCTGTCTCTGTCTCTCCCTTTCTCTAAATTTGGCTTGACCATTAGCCCCGGGTTGAAGGCGAATGTGAGGATGAGGCAAGTGTGAGATCCAGAGGGGGAAGAGGGTAACAGACTAGAGCCAGGCTGAGACCCCATTGCTGCCTGCCTGCTGCTTGGCCCCTCAGCCTGTCACTAGCTTCATTACAAAACTGATTCAAGCATGGCTGTCTTTACTCCTGTGGATTGGTGTCCTCAGTGACAGGCGATAAATAGGAACCAGTGTCCATAGTTTTTCTTTGCTTCCTGGCTCCGAGTAGATGCCTGGAGCAAATCCTGAGTGTGGGCAACTGGCGCCCCCTTGTGGCTGGTTCTCCACTTGTGCTCTGCTCTCCGCCGTCAGGTGGAAGATAGCAAAAGGGAAGTTTTGCTGTCACGTACAGCCTTTCCTCTGGACTTGGCTGTTTCTGTGGATCTCAAGGTGACCCTCAGCCCTCGCTGCTCAGCCGATCTTGGCCCTCTTAAGCCAAACATAGCCTTCTTCTTGAGATGCTGTTGCAGCAAACCCAGACACAGTCTCTTCTCGTTTCCTGGGCAAACCTAGACTCCGCGGGCTGCTTCTTCCAGGTGGGGCACTGCAGAACACCGTACAGTCTGAGACGCTGGTGGGCGCTAGGAGGAACGGGTGTTGGTGTGTGCTGCTTGAGAATGGGGCATCTTTGGCTGTTTGATGTCCATTGGGTGGCACTGTGATCTTATTTTTGTTTCTATTTTTCTTTGCAGCCAAGCTCTACTCCAGGAGGTGAAACTGTGGTGCCTCGAGAGCCTCTGGTAAGTACCGAAGATATGTAGTATCATTTCCTAATAAGTAAAGTATGGTGTGAGTACGGAGAGACCTATGATCCTGGAGTTTTGCATCATTTAGGGCCCCTTCAAAAGTAGGTATTAAGTGGAGTCTTAACTTAATGGCCTTTGACTTCTGACTTCTTCTCTGGCTTGCAGGGATCAGTGAGCTGTCTCCTTACGAAAGCCTGGTCTTTTCTGGAAGGGAAAGCATCCACCCCAGGGGGTGATGGCACCACTTTGTTGCTGATCAGTAGTGATTAGTGGGATGCCCAAAGCCTTCGGAGGCGGGACTAGGCTGCTGGGCCTGCCCAAGTTGCTACTTGATTGTCTGAAATAGCCATTCTGCCCTTCAGGGGGAGAGCGCCTTCAGGTGGCCTTTGGGGAACAGGTGGGGCAGGGAGTTCTGTTTTTGCCTGGGCAGTAATTCGTGATGATCGTTACCGGCATTATCTGCTTATGGTGCTGATGGGGAAGAGGCCTCCTAAGTACTGCACAGCAGCTCTCTTCACAGGGTGCCTTTGCTTTGGTTGTCTGAGCCCCAGTCCCTGCCAGCGCACCCCATTTTCGTCCTCTAGTTTGCACTGCAGGGCCTGCTGCGGATCCTGTTTGTTGGGTAGTAAGACCTGTTCTGTGCCAGCCTGATAAGCCTCACGGGGGGCCGGCTTTGAGAGCTCTGCCTTTGTTTGGTGACAGCGAGCTGCGGGACACAGGCCTGCTTTTCTTCCCTCTCCTCCAGCAGCAGTGGGAGGAGGTGATGTGAGGTCTTAGCTGGCGTGAACAGGCCTGAAGTGTAGCCCGTTCTAAGGCTTCCCGAGGCAGAAGGTGAGTTGGATTTGGCCGCGCTGTAGAAAGACCAGGGTGACGCCAGCGCCCCTGGGGCTGGTTCGGGTTACCAAGTGTGGCTCCCATCCCCCTGCGGCCCGCGGTGGCTTCCCTCGCTCTTTTGGGGAGGTCAGGGTGGCACGAAGACCAGAGGCTTCAGGCTTTTCCCTGCCAGGCCCTTATCAGGAGCTTGAGTGTCCCCTGGGGCCTGTCAGTCCCCACAGGCTGGAGTCGCGTTTGGTTTTGGACTAATGTCCAAATCGAACACTGTCGTCCTCGGTAGTCTTCTACTTCCTCAGCCTCCTCCTACGTTTTTCTCTACCGACTTAAGTGTCCATCGCCAGCCGAGGGGCTGGTCCTTCTTTTTTTTTTTTTTTTTAAAGGTTTTTTTTTTTTTTTTTTTTTTTTATGTTTTATTTCCAGGAGAGAGAGAGAGAGAGAGAGAGAGACAGCGTGAGCAGGGGAGGGTCAGAGAGAGAGGGAGTCACAGACTCTGAAACAGGCTCCAGGCTCCGAGCCGGCAGTCAGCACAGAGCCCGACGCGGGGCCCGAACCCACGAACCGTGAGATCATGACCTAAGCGAAAGTCAGACGCGTAACCGACTAAGCCACCCAGGCGCCCCTGGTCCTTCTTTTAAAGCGTGATTGGGTAAACTCTCAGGGGTTCTTTCTAGCAGTGAGCCCCGAGCCGCGGGCAGCCTGGCTGGCTTCCGGGCATTTGGAGCCCGCAGCCCCCTGCCCTGCTGATACCCCACCGTACACTGCATCTGCTTGGTGGTTGGTTGTATTTTTCTTTCTTTCTTTTCTGGGAGGCCCCGAGCAGTCTTCAAACCCTAGTAGCCTGTGATCGTCCAGAGTTCAGACTCATTCTCTCCAGGCCAACTCTACAATTACCTTATATTTAATTAATATTTTTTTCCCCTTCTTTACATACTTGCTGCATAATTGCTCAGAGGAAAGAAAACACATAGCAGCAATTTATATATATATAAAAAAAACAATAATTAAAAAAAACACCCCGAAATAAACTCCCATCTCATTTGGGCTGATCCTACGAGTTGGGTAATTAGGGCCCTATTAAAAGGTAGACCCTTTCTCCTTCCCTTCTTCTTCTTCTTCTTTTTTTTTTTTATTAATTTTTTTATATTAAACTCCCACAGTCTCTCAGTCATGCCCTTATTGCTTTTGGCCAACCATTTGCAGCAGCCTGATTAAATGAGGGCACCAGCCGAGTTGTATGGTCTTGTGTGAGCTGCTTCTGCCTCTCGAGAGCGGAGGTGGGAGGGTGCTGGGCAGAGGCGGCCCGCCGAGGACTCGTGTGGCGGGTATGGGTGCAGGACTTGGAGCTGGCAGCAGGCTGGGTGAGAGTCACAGGGCACCGGGGAAGGGATGAGGGCCCTCCCCACCCCCGCAGCGAGCTCCCAGCACTGCGCCCGAGCCCCGTTTCCGCAGGGCAGTCTTCTCAGGTGTGGGCATTAGCCGTCGCCTCTTGGACGCTTGGAGGACCGGACCGCTGAACAATAAAAGCTGAGCCTTTTTCTGTAATGTATGCATTTTATCGGGGAAGAAAAGGCATTTGTACACATGAAACAATTAGCAGACAACACCAGACCATATATAATTTTAGCAAACAGCACAAAATCGCATATAATTTGGTGCAGAATTGCCTGGCTGGGAGTCTAAGAGCCCTCATTATTGAGAGAAGGAAGCGTTCTGCCTGGGGTGTGCTTAGGGGTGGCTTCGGCGAAACTTGAGGCCAGGCCTCGAGGAATTGGATTTTCCAGTATGGGGGAACACCCTGCTAAGTGGTTTTTGTTTTTGTTTTTAACTGAGCGCGTATCTTCCACAAAATTCTTTCATGGAAGCTGCCCGCTCCTCCACGCTCAAAGGGCTAAGCGCAGGGTACTGAAGGCAAATAATCTTACTCTTTGTCTCCAGAACTAGGCGATCACTTTGGAATAATTTTTCCCTTTATTAGAAAAGTGAATTAACGACAGAAGGGGCTCTGAGGAGTGATCAGTACAGCACAAATGACACGGACAGGTGACGCTCGGGTGTCTCCATTGTGATTTTGCTTTATCTGCTAGAGAAAGGAGGGCCTGATTTTCACTGCTGCCCTCTCCGGACCATAAAAACTGTCTTGTGATTTTGGTGGTGAGGAGTATTGTCCTGTCATCTCTTAAAGGACACATTTGTGTTTTTAGCCATCGCCTTGTCCAGATTCTTGCCCCTCCGTCCTCCTCCTCTCCCAGCCCCGGCCGTATCAGTGAGGTAGTTGCTTTTTGAGGTCGTAATGTCCTCGGGGCAGGAGACTGGTGGACAGACTGGTCTTGATAAATTTTGTAAACTCCCAGTTGAAATTCCTATATTATTGATGATAAAACTCTGCCAAAGTTAAAGTGGCCGATGGCTTTTTCTTCTTTATATACTTTCTTCCCTGAGCTTTGCCTTCTAGGGCAGGGAGTTTTGACAGCCCTCCAGAATATTGCCCTCCAGCTCCCCAGCCCCTGCCCCTGACCATTTGAAAGGCTTCTGTAAAGGCCCTAATTTTCTCGTTACCTGTGTGGTCATGTGCTCAGGCCCGGGGTCAGGCCCCTTATACTGCTTTCGCAGGATCAAGCCCCACCTTGCCGAGGGGGTCTTTTTTTTGAGACCCAGAGAGCAAGCAGGGGAGGAGCAGAGAGAGGGAGACACAGAATCAGAAGCAGGCTCTGAGCTACCAGCACAGAACCCGATGTGGGGCTCGAACCCATGAACCGTGAGATCATGACCTGAGCTGAAGTCGGCCGCCTAACCGACTGAGCCACCCAGGCTCCACCCGAGGGGTCTTTAAATGGGGGGACAGTTGTCTGCTTGGACTAGCTCGGTTCCTACCTTGCTGGGATCCAGAAACTAGGGTTAAGTAACCATCTGAGAGTCCTTTTAGTCATATGAGTTGTGGTGATTTCAAGTGAGCAATAAATAAGGTTTCATTTGCCCTTTGCTCGCTGGTTTCAACACGATGTCTTTAATATCCAGCAATACTACAGCTCACCTGCTTTTTGCAGTGCTTACGCATTTGGGTTAAGCTAGCATTTTGCCTTTTTGTTCTTTGACACCAAGTTGTTCCTAATGGAAGAGTCTCCTGCCTCTGACTTGTAGGTATAGTTTCTTTGTTCTGATTTGTTTTGCTTTATATCCTTTCCCTGCATCCCTCCACCCCAGTACTCCCAAACTACATAACTTTATTATTATTATTGTTATTTTTGATGTTTATTTATTTATTTTGAGAGACAGAGCATGCAAGCAGGGAAGAGACAGAGAGAGAGAGAGAGGAAGAGAGAGAATCTCAAACAGGCTTTGGTCTGTCAGCACAGAACCTGACCTGGGGCTCGATCTCTTGAACTGTGAGATCGTGACCTAAGCCGAGATCTAGAGTCAGAAGCTAAAGTGACTGAGGCAGCCAGGCGCCCCTACGATAACTTTATTTTTATTAAGGATGAACATCATTTCTACTTTATCACCCTCCCTAGAATTAATAGTTTTTAGTAGGCTGAATTATTAAAAATAAGGATGCTCTACACTTGCAGAGCAAGGCCGTATCTCAGTTTTGCCCTATAGGTAAGGAAGTTTCCTGTAGCTTCCAGTGTCCCCCTGAGGCTGATGGAACCTTGGGCGGGGGCGGAGAGCAGGGGCTCCTACATTGTGTATTTGATCTCAGTCTTTTTGGGGAGCTCATCCACCTTATGCCTGGGACACTGAAGATTTTCTTTATTTTTTAATTTTTTCTTAATATTTATTTTTGAGAGAGAGAGAGAGAAACAGTGTGTGGGGGGGAGGGGCAGAGAGAGAGGGAGACACAGAATCCAAAGCAGGCTCCAGGCTCTGAGCTGTCAGCACAGAGCTTGACACAGGGCTCGAACTCACAAACCGTGAGATCGTGACCTGGGCCGAAGTTGGACGCTCAACCTATTGAGCCACCCAGGCGCCCCTCTTTTTGGTTTTTAAGCCATTGAACCAGGGACTGGTAATCAAAAGACCATTAATATCTTGATGAATCCAGGGAGTTAGTCTGTGAGCTTTTCTTTAAGAATAGCTGGGTGGCTAGTTGCTTATCTCCTGGAGACCTCGCATGTTTTCCTGGTACAGCCTCACTCTGTATTTGTATCTTTTGTGGCTAGAGTGCTTTGGTCGTACTTGTCGGCGGGCTCACCACGGACAGTTGCTTCTCCTGTTTTGTCCCCACCAAAAATTTCTGAAGGATAACATTCACATGTTCAATGCATTTCTTCTAAAGATTTTATCTTTTAAGTAATTTCTACACCCAATGTGGGGCTCGAACTTAAACCCTGAGATCAAAAGTCACATGCTCTACTGACTAAGCCAGCCAGGAGGCCCAAACTTGATTTTTAATATGGTATTCATGAGGGTGTTTCACAAGCACATGGGTAACAAAACGAGCCCATTAAGAGATTTCAGGAAATTGTCATTTTTTTTTTTTTTTCAGGAAAAGTAAATATGGCAGGTCTAAAGTATCTGGCTTTATTATTTGAAGAATCTCTAGTGGTTGATTTCTATGCTGAGTTAGGTTTACTCAAATGAGTTGTGATTTCCACTCAGGGCCATCTGTCTGGATCCAGATGAGTGGGGTGACATTATAGGGATAATCTGAAATCTGCTCTACTTACTTATTTTTAAAAAGTGAATCTGCTGCAGATTTTGGTACCTAAACCATTAATAGCAACTCATGTTTGGGTGTGTGTGTGTCGGGGGGACCCCTCATAACTGCTGCTGAGAAACTGGGACTGAAATCAGTTGTATACTGAAGGGCGGGGCTGGCGGGACACCCCTTTGATGGTGCCTTCGTGCTAACTAAGGCCTGGGCGTCCAGATAGGGAAGGGGCTTGGCTCTGCTCCTTCCCCCCGCCCCCCCATAGTCAGTGAAGGCGCATCTGCGAAGAAAATGCTACCTTTTTTTTTTTTAAACCCTGACCACCCCCCACCTTCCATTGTTGGGAGGGCGCTGGAGAGTCCCTCAGGTCCTGGGTGTTGGGGGAGGAAGCTGATGAGAATCCGCAGAGGTAGATGAACTTGAGAACAGCCTCAATCCAGCTGAGTGGCTTGTCTATAATCTCTAGGCCACTTAACTGATTTTGAAATTACTGTCTCTTCCTACTTCATCCTTCCTGTTCTAGATGAGGTTTATTGAATAGACTAGGTGGGGCCCTCCAAGTTCTTTCCTCTTCCAAGTAAATAAAGAGGTAGGTTTTTTTTTTTCTTCCAGTTTTAAGGTGTCCTTTTACAAATAATTATTAGATGAATCGAAACTCTGAAGAGTAATAATTAAGGAAATGGAATTCAAAAAGGTTATTCATCTTTGTTTATACTTTGCTTTCACGGTAATACTTGCTATTTGTCAGAGTCCCTGCATTCAGAGCCCTGACTGTTGGACAGCCAACCGGGCAAGTGTCCCTGCGTTAGAGACCTGGGGGCCGAGGAGCCGAGCACCCACGCGCCTTGTGCAGAGCAAATTGCACAGCAGTTGGGCTTGTCACCAACTTGTCCCCGTGTCATTCTTCCAGAAGGAACGGCCGAGTTTGCTCCCCGTCTCCTGCGGAGAGTCTGGAGTTCTTGAGGCGCCCTGAGTAATCGCTGAGGGGGGACAAAGGACACTCTTGTTTGGGAAGAGGGACGTGCAGAGGTGTTTCTTTTACTTAAAATCAATCATCTTACTGGAAAGACTTTTCACTTAAAAGTGGTTTTTCTTTCTGGGTGTTTTGCTTTTGTGTTTTGAAGCGCGACCGGAAAGGTGGGTGTTCCACGCGGCACACCTGGGTGTAAGCCCCCGGCGTGCGAGCCGCCCGGCGTCGTGTTGTGCGAGGACAGCCGCGTGCCCGCCGTGCCGCCGGGTGACTTCCGCCTAAAACATTTTAGCGCGCTCTCACACCCTGCAGACCAATTTGGGCTTGAAAAATACGGTCTTGTAGTTAATCCCACGTCTGTGCTCGGGAAGCCGCAGGAAGATGAAGTGGTGCTTCGCAGAAGGACGCGTCCGCCGCCCTTCCCTCTTCCCTCCCAGCTCTCCTTTCTTTTATGGTTTGTAGTTATAACCAAGATTTATGCCTGTTGCTCCACAAATCTTCTCCCTGCCATTATGAGTTTGTCGGAACAGTCTAGAGATGGGGCCGACACTGAGTGATTCTTGAGGTAAATCTACCCAGGGGCACCCTCTGACGCTCGCAGTCACCCAGGAGCTAACGCATAGCCCCCAGTGGCTCGGATAAATTGCCCCTGTCGAGAAAGAGACATGCTGCCACCCTTGTGACCTCCTGCCTTAGCGGTGTCCCTGGTGGCCCGGGGGCCTGCGGGGGCTTCCGGTCTGTGGGGGTGGCGCCCCGGGCCGGGCTGGCAGTCACACCCCTCACCCAGCAGTGTCCGTCCAGAGGGCCTTTCTCTCCCTCTCTCTCTGCCTCCCTCCTCCCTCACTCTCCCTCCTCCCTCCCTTTCTCTCTCTGCCCCTCTCTGTCTGGCCCCATTGGGCCACAGCGGGAGGGTCTCTGGGGCAGGGCAGCTTTCTCCAGCCTGGTGGCGAGGAGCTGCCAGCAGGGTCAGGCACGCAGGTTGGTTATTTGTATAAACGGTTTTGTTTTTCCACAGTTCCCTGCCGGTGGAGTTTGATGGAGAAGAGGAAAAAGTAGACGATGTCCATTAAACATCGTTTCTCCCCCTTCCCTCTGCTTTCCTTTTGCTACATCCTTGTGGCTCGTGTGTACTTTTGAGAGTTAATTTCACATCTACTGTCACGTGAAGCGGCAGCATCAGTAAATACATAATTTTTTTTTTTTAAAGTGTCGAGAGCCCGCATGAGACACACTCCTTGAAGCCCCTGGCCCGCTGCCGCGGCACCGCGGACGCTGCGGGGGGGCGGCCCTGGGTGCTCTGAATGGGCGGCTCCCGGGCCGGTCACAGCACCCACCGTGTGCGGACCCTCGTCGGCTCGCCCCCAACCTGTGTGTCCCGGTTGTACTTGGTAGCAAAGGAGGCCGTTTTGTTAAATATGCTGGAAGCGGGTGAAATGCAGATGTGAACAGAGGGAGCTACAAAGCCAGCGTGGTTTATAAGCATAAATGTGAGAAGAGGGTTCTGCGAAGGCCGGGCTGGGCGCTTTGGTAAATGTGAATTGCAGACAGGGTGTCTTTTCAGGTGAGAGCGAGAGATGACAGTTAAACCCAGGGAAGACCATAAAAATCTAGACATACTCAGTGCTTTGATTTGTGTTGCTAGTGCCTTTAAGTTCTCGCTTGGCTTTGGAAATGGCGAAGGGTGTGCCGTGGGTGGGGTTTATGCAAGGAAGGCCTCTGGGAACCTCAGTCTGTGGGCCCACACTCAAAGAAAAGGGCTTGGCTCCACATCAAAAGATTAGCAAATGACTGTACGTTTATAGGTTTTAAGTTAATGTGAAATGTTTAAGGTACATAGGGTAGGCTCCACTTTTAATGATTCGGCTTTAACTGATTTTTCGATTAGCTGACCAATTACCAGCTCCGATGACCTCGGTCAGGAGGGCTTCCCCTGTGCCATCTGCTGGCCTTAGCGCCGGTTTCTTTATCTCTGTTAGTGAGAACCACTCTCTTCCTCAGTTTACAGTGACTGAGGCNGCCCCCCCCCCCCCCCCCGCAAGTGCGAGCTGCTGAGTCCTGAGCACACGCACGGGAGTGGGTCGGGAGTGGGTCAGGAGGGCAGGCAGGGACAGCCCGATGATCTTGTCCCCGCCTCCAGGCCGGGGCACAGGAGGGGCTCAGGCCGGTTCAGGGGCTGCCTGGTGGGTCTGCGCCGGCTCTGAAGCTGCTGCCTTCGCGCGCTCCGCTCCCTGGTTGGAGTCTTTTGTATGCATCTTAGCTGTTGAAAAGGCACCTATTAATTTATCACAGGTGATGTGGGCCTCCTCGTGCTGGAGGAGGCGTCTGCACCCATGTACCTCACTAATGACAGGTTACAGGATCGAGGCGAGATAATAGGATCTTTTCATCTGTGTCTCAAGAGCGAAGTGCCGTGTCCCCGGCAGCTTCTAGGGGGCAGCAGCTGCTTGCTGCTGGACCTGCCGCTGGCAGAGGACAGGCTCCACGACTGAGCAATTTGCTTCTGACTCAGGCTGAGCAGGTCTTCCGTCTTCAGGGAGTCACCTGAATCCGCATAAGCAAAGAGACTGCAGGATCCAGGACATTCCATCCCTGCTTTCTCTACCCGCCTTGGGTAGATCCTGTATCTGTGTCCCCATCGGCACCCACAGATCCCTCACTGTCAGAGTTAACGGCAGAGTTCACTTGCTTTGAAGATAAGAGACACAGAGACGTCTTTAAGAGAGGGAAATCTTTTTGTCAGATCTTGCTTGTTGCCATTGATTATCCACTCTCATCACATGTAGATGTTTTGAAATGTTCCCCTGTGGGCATGTGTCTTTACTCTGCTGGGAACACGACTGTCCTATGGTTGATCACCTGTTCTTCCTCTCCTTGCTTCCCTCAGCTCCCCTCCCCTATCCCCTACCCCCCACCCCAAGCCCGGCCTCACGGAGGTTTCTTTTCGGTTCTAAATGACTCACTGCACGAGCACATTGAAGGGGAAACTTTGGATTTGCCAGTTCTCTGAGACTTTGGGGCCCAGGCCTGACATATGGCCAACTCGTGCCTTGTGCAAGTGAGTAACTAGCACCCAGCCTCCCACAGGCCCATATTTCACCATGGCCCTGGCTCTCAGATCTTCTTCCAGTTGTGTGGCTGAGGCCAAGTGACGAAAAGGAGAAGGGTTGGTTGCCGGCAGAGCCGGATGGTTGCAGTGCACACCGGGAAGCAAATTGGCCACGACATTTCAGCCCTGGGAGGTTTATTTAGGATTAGCTAAGAATTCTCAGCCCTGACTCCACGGTGGGAGGAGCTGGTGACCGAGGGCTGCTCTTGGGGCTCTGCAAGCTTGCGGGCTCTCATCTGAGGACCCCAGAGCACTGGGCAAGGCTGGGAGTCTCCATTCCAGCCCCCAGAGTGGCTTTCCTCCGAGACAAAGGCATGCCTCTTCACCCCACCTCTCCAGCTCGCTCTCTGTTGTCGGTCTGAAAAATGGCAGTTAATAGAATCTGCTAATGAACAGAAGAAATAACTAGACATAGTGGCAAGTCATTTGACAGTGAAGTGGCTTATAACTTCTGTTTATCAAGCGATTGTAATTATTGTTACTTCTATCAGATTTTTGAAGAATCCATCCTGGTCTCCAGAGCCCCACTTATACGGCATTTTCTTTCTTTCTAATGCCTAGAAATAACTTTATTTGGGTGAAATCCAGCTCTGTAGCCACCACCTCC
>NW_027530007.1:1847264-1852917 GCF_008692635.1 Crocuta crocuta | reverse complement strand
GCAAGCTCTGTAGCCACCCCCCCCCCAAGTCCAGCCCCCAGCTCCACTCTCTTCCCCTTTCTGCTTGTCTTCCATTACGTCAGCAGGCTCCGTCAGGTGGGGGCATCCCCTGCTGACCAGACTGGCAGAGCTAATGTTGGCTGGAGGGACGCTGTGGTGTGTGTTTGTGCAGTTCCTGGATTTGGTTTAATGTACAATTGATTTTTTTAATGTATTTAATCATTTTTTTCTTACCTCATAAGGATTAACCTGCACAAACCTCATTTTATCCTAAGTGTGGCTTTGGGAGGAAGGGAGAAGAAAATTGAGTTTCTCTAGCTTTATTTTATTCTTTCACTTTTTATTTTCCGAATGGCTTTTCCTGCCGAAGCAGCTCCGTAAAATACAACGTATTTTAGTGGCCATTACTTACTCATTACTAACTGGCCTCTCCTGCTTCCCTTTGTCTGTGAACTAAATACAGGGGCCTAAACATAATTGGTGGCTCCGACACAGACTCGCCAATTACAGATCACCAGGGAGGACGGCCCAGCACTGGCTGCCCCCCTAGCAAATGTGAGCGATCACTCCGTATCTGCCACCGAGCAGGGCTTGACTACACTTGTCCTCTCCTAATTTTGTACCTCGGCTTCCCTCACTGCTTTGCCCGGCCTCCCTGATTTACAGATGTCACAGCTTCCTTTTATCTATCTCTGCATGTGTTTCTCGTGTCCATCTTGTTCTTTCTGAGTTCCTGCCTCTCGGTCATGTCTGTGAAGTATTATCATAGGTCTTGTTTCTGTTTTTCTCTGCGGTTCCCTCTGGGCCTACCATGGGTAGGTGGCAGGCGGCAGATAAAAGAAGCTCTTGAAATTAGCGGTTTTCTGTAGTTTCATCTGCCGAGTCCAGGTAGAGGCAAGTGTTTGTGGGTGCCCAGTTTAGCCCCCTTCGCGAGTGTTTATCTGATTTGTGTTATAGGAGGCACCAGCAGAGGAAAGGTTGCATCTCACTGTTAGGCCGCCGAGCTCTGGAGGCAGGCTGTCAGGTGCAGACGGAGCACAGAAGACCCCTGTGTGTCGTGTGGCCGGATTTCCAAGCAGAATGCGCGTTTTGTTTGTTTCCTGGGCGTCGGGCACCCAGGCGTCGTGCTAGTCCCTCTCTGGGACGGGCAAGGGTCCTCATGGCGCCACTGGGGCCAGGGAGCAGGCACTCAGTACACACTCGTGGAGCGCGTGCGTGTGCATGCGCTCACTTTGGTGGTTGGTGATGACGAGCCGGGGAGCTGGAGCGCCCGGTGGCTGTCCGGCTTCTGCAGGGGGACTCGGGGTGCAGGTTCCCACTGGTGCATACGTACGCGGGCGTGTAGTGTATCACTGCCACGTAAGCAACATAAAGCGGGCCTTTTATGACAGGGACGTCAGAGGAAACATTAGAGCTGAGACCTTTATAGCCTTTCCATTATTATGGTTTAAATCTTGACACTCTTTATTCGCAGTGACACCGGGGCCGGCAAAGACGGCGCTCACTCCCACCTCCCCGTCCGCTCCCCACATCCTGTTCGGTGCTGTGAGAGGCATCGTGAGTGTGCAGGCAGCAGGGCCGCTCTGCAGTTTGTCTAGAAACAGCCCCTTTTGACTCAGAAGTTGGAAACCAGATGACTCACCGTTCTATTTGTTTTATTGCAACTGTCGTTTCGTAAGATGCCCTGAAAGCTCTTTGCGTCTCTCTCATTTTGTTCCCTCTGTGTCCTCTCTCATCTCTTCTCTCTTGCCACTCCTTTCTCCTTCCCTTTCGTAATTCGTTTCTCTTTCGTTACTCTCCCTTTCTCTCTCTTTCCCTTCCTTCCTGCCTCCCCTCCGCCTTCTGAGAGCCGTCACGGCATCTGTGGTCAAAGCGGCCTTGGCTGGCATCAGGCCGCGCGCTCTCCAGCCACCTGACTGAGTTTTCGTGTGGACCTTAGACTTGAAACAAACATCTGTGCACACCAAAGTTTATAAAGTACTCATCGGCGTCAGCTCTGGAAGCTAAGCGCCATGCCAGATCGTAACAGCTACTCACCTTTTGTGAATGTACGTTTTGCACAATTGTGGGTGCATCCCAGGTCTCCCCACGTATCCGTCTCCGCCCTCGTGGCTGCCACGCGCACAGTGGGACTGACAGGACTAGGATTTTCCAACATGGGCCGGAGAACCGAGTGCCAGGCTCCATCAGCAAGATGCTCCTTGCCCTGAGAGGGCCTTCATCAAACATGCTAACCTTTGTCGCTCCTTTCACTGGAATTGCTGAAGGAGAGAGCACCTGCTGAGTCCTAACGGCTTAGGTGGGATGTGGGGATCTAAATTTTTAAGGACTTGAGCTCTCAAACCAGGACTTGCAGGATCTTTTTTTCCGACGGTCTCTGACAGTGTGGCACTCGACTGAGTCACCTGATTGATGACACGAGCATCACTGGGTGTTAAACACCTGGCCAGGGAAACAGGGACCCTCAGTGGATTTCCCCAAAGGATGGCAGACAGATTGTGGAATTTTAATGAAGGTGGGGCGGGTCCCTGATGTTCATCTGCTTTGGAGCATCGCAGAATCCCAGCATCAGGTTCAGGAGTGTTGGATTGGTATCAGTGGTTATATTCCACGTTTATCAAATCCATAAATCCAACAGAACTAATTATAGAAGTAGCTAGTTAGAATGAAAAAGAGTGATAACTTCAAACGCATAGGAACGTCTCGTAATCAAACACTCCTTGCTGTTTTTCTTTTCTTCTTTTTAAACGCTTCTGGGTCTGTTCTGGCCATCAGAGCAAGCCGTCCTCTGACTTCTGTTAGAATTAAACTTCTTTCCTATGTGTCTCCAAGGAAGGGGGGTGTTTTCCACGTTGTGAAGTGGAGTGGAGGGGTGGGTATGATATCTGTGTTACAATATTTAATAGATTGATGGCGGTGAGTTTTAAAACGAGTGTGTATATCTGCTAGGCAGCTGTCAACATAGAATATGCTGTTTTTCACCCACTTGGCTGGATGTCTGATTCTGACACAACCGCCCTCTTTGCTGCTGGAAAACAGAAAACCACAGGCTGTTAACTTAATACTCTTTCCTCTGGGGCTAGGGTGGGAGCGAGAGCAGGGTGGGAACAGCGCAGAGCGGGCAGACGGGGCGGCGGGGGGGGCTCAGGGGTCACATCAAGATGCTCTCACCCCCCACTGGAGACCGATGTTCCCCTGTTCCAGCTGACCGTGTGAGCAAGGATCGGAGTTCCTGACCATTTCAGTTAAACCTCCATGAGAGGAGCCTGGAAGCCTGCGTGTGACCTAGGCATTTACTCTTTGGGACCAGGAGCAGCCGGCCGTGCTGGTGTCCCCTGTAGGCGCCCTCCGGATTCCCTACCTGTGGATGTTTTCTCGCTTTCTGGGCAGGGACGATTTGAGAAGTGGAGGGATCATTTTAGTGTTCGTGGCCTGTTCATTCCTTGGCTTCTCTGCTGAGCTATCCAGCAGGGGTGCCAATTCTTCCATTTAGCTGACTATTATATAGCCCTTAAAAGGGAAGGGTTTATTTTAGCTGGCTGCTATATTGATTGCTACAGGGACGTTTCTATTTTCACTGGCTGCTATATTGACTGGGAAAGGGAAAGGGGCCGTATTGCCGGGAGCTGTCATATTGACTGTTACAGAAAAGATCTGTATTTAAGCAGTACCAGTGCACTGGGATCTCCCAGGCAGGATATTAATGCTAATTCATCCGCTCACCCCCTGCTGTGAGTGTTATTTGTTTAAATCTGTAGATTCCCACAGCGCGTTTATATCCTCACTAGAGTGAGCTCTGCTCCCTGTAATTATTTAACATTATATGCTGATATAAATTGTAACAGTTAAAGAATGGTAATGAGTAGCCAAAAAAGAAGAGAAGAAAAAAGAAATGAAGGAAACAGGGGAAAAATAGAAAAAAAAAAAAAAAGACGGGGAAGGTACATTGAAAATGCGTATCATATATACGTATTACGAGTGTGTTTCTGTACACGTATCACAGAAATGGCAGAGTCAGGTTCTGAAACAGCAGCGAACAGCTTCTGGCATCCTTTCTCCCACCTCAAGTCGATCTGTACAGTGTTGTGGAGTCCACATATCGTGCGTCCGTGCACGTGTGCGCGCACACGTGCACCCCCCATCAGAAAGAGACCGTACTGATGGGTGCTCTGCTCTGCAGTTTGTGCACATGTTCATTATCACATACAGTGTGTGTACGTCTTCCGTTGGTGGCAGGAAATTTATTCGTTAGCAGTTCAGTTTCTTGATTAGCTGATAACCTGATTTTCTCTCGTGCTTCCGTGTTCACACAGGAACTCTGGGCCTGCGACCCGTCTCCGGGAAAGCCACGGGGAATGCTCAGTTGGGATTGAACTAACAGGCCATTGGGTGTCACTGTCGCTCTGTTGGCTATAGTTGAAAGAGGGCTTTTCTGCTGGGGAGACTGGATCTCAAAAGAAAGAAGTTCTACTCAAGTTGGAGGTGTTGGCTTTGAGATGTTTGTCTGCACTTTGAGAAGACCCCCTTTTAAAAACGATTGTGTTTGCTTGTTTTTGCTCTGCTAAGGCCTGGCATCTTTAGTGTTCTTGAAAACCACGTGCTGATGGCCAGCTCTGTCTGGATACCCCCGGAGCGCGGCAGGAGCACAGCAGGTGTGGACTTCCGATGGGCAGAAAACTTCCACCTTAATACTTAAAACTTCCACAGCGCGCTAGAACCCTTACTTAACAAGGAGTGGGGGTTTGGGCAAGAACTTTAAAAAGGAGGAAGAGAACTCTCTCAGCAGAGCCCAGATTCGGCGGGTGCCTGCTGTGCCCCCGCCCGGCCCCGCGGAGGTGGGGAGCGTGCTGAGCTGCCCCCCGGGCTCCACAGAGCGGGCGCGCTCCTGCAGCTGGCCGTTCCGGCGGCGTGGAGCCGTGCCAGCCTTCACCACAATTCATACCGTGTCAGTTTAATAAATGCACTACTTAAATTATGAAATTACAAAAGAAAAAAGAGAATGCACTTATTCAGACTCTTAATACATTAAAAATAAGGCATTAAAACTCTGACTTTTTTTTTTTCTTCCAGAATCAATAATGAACAGGAAGGGTTGTAGACATTAACAGTCATGGACATTCAAACTCTTATACATAAATTATCTCAGAAAAATGCACATAAGACTTGAATAATGTAAATACATTAATGCATTTAATAATTTAAACATTAAAGCGCAAGCAGGAATTTGAGGCAGAGGCCGCTCTGAGGTAAGGGATTGGTCCTCGAACGCGTGTGTCCTAGGATCGATGGGCGATTTCCCCTGGAGACACCCTGGGAAGAGAGCGCCTGGCCGGCCCGTGTGAGCCCCGACGCCAAGAACCCCTGGACGTTCCTGATCTCGGCTGCCCCCAGCCCTGCGTTTGCCTGTCTCGCCCTTCCTCCTCAATTCCGTGTTCTTGCTGGTCCCGTGCTTCTAATTGTTTGTTTGTTAGAAAATCAAATGCTTCCACTTCAGAACCCAATGAACTCTGAGAATGTCTTGGTTGGAAAACCCAGCCAAATTAAAAAAATATCCTTCACCCAGCTCTGGCTGCCTGTGCCTGGGAATACGGAAGTGGCTGTTTCCTGTCCTGTCCTCATTGGTGGCACTCTCAGCCTGGAGGCCACCCCCCCC
>NW_027530007.1:1831531-1847096 GCF_008692635.1 Crocuta crocuta | reverse complement strand
CAGCGCCCTGGTCAGTGGGTCCAGGTCACAGTGTATGGATGGATGTACAGATCTAATGGGAGAGCAGAGATGATGTCTGGTGTTAGCCTCTGGCTGTTGGGCATAGAGGTGGCAGGTCACCACGCCAGGAAACAAGACAGGTGCTGTGGAGCTGGACTCGGTGGTTGGCCATTGATCATGCCTCACTTTGCCTGGAGGGTTTAACTCTTAGAGAGACTGAAGTTACTCTTTGTTTCCCTGTCTTCTGAAATCGTATTCACAACAGCAGAAACTCACTGGAAATTTACAGCTCCTGTTCTGGGCAGAATGCGGAATGCCTGAATTCAGTTTTTGGCACCTGCGCTGTCGAGTGCCCTAGAAAGAACTAAGAAGCCAGGACAGTGAGCCTCAGGTTTTCATTCGTTAACCCAGTGCTGTCCTCTGGTAGCTCCCTAGCCTCACTTTATGGCCCGAATCACACGAGAAACTGGGAAAACCTCAGGAAATGTGTCACTGGGTACATAGCCTGAGGACTTTTTTCCTACCTGTAGAAGAGGTGGGTTTACTTGGTCAGTGATGCAGATTTGGTCTACCGGGTTTGCTGTGGGCCTGCGGGACCCTTGTGAAATGGTGATCAGATGGCAGTAACTCAGCAACACCCGTGTTCATCATTGCCAGACCCATTAGAGTCTCTTACTGGATCTCAGATCTCCTTCCTGCAACTTTACCTCGGGTCATCTTGATTTGACCTTAGGCCTTGTCTGCTGTGGCAGCTATGGCTTCATTTGTAACTATTTCCAGTCTCTGTTGCAGCCAAAGGCAGCCTGCTCTCCAGTGAATGTGGTTACAGGCCAGCCTGTAACCACTTTCAGGAGTGGCTGGAGGCTGCCCTGCGTGGGGGTACATATAGGCAGTATTAGGCTGTGCTGCCCCGCCAGCCAGAAGGAAAGCCCGTTCTTTAAAAACTGGTATCAGGTATCGGCTTAGAAGGGAGTAGGGTCAGGAATGGGTGAGGACCTTCCGGGTGACAGATCTTGAGGTCAGTTTGTCATCTTCGGGACACGCTCAGATCCTTCTCCAGACCTTGTGGACAGTATCTTCGCATCACGACCCCTTCTCCATCTGTTTGCTGTAAAGGGGCACGGCCTTCCTTGCCAGTGCCATTTCGGATTTGGGATGAAATATCAATCCCAGGTCTCTTGTGTTTATTTCTTTTCCAGGGTTCATCTGAGCCCTCGGCCTGCTCCCTCTGTTGCTTATTGACGCTTGAACAGTGGCTGTCTTTCCTACCTGCACTCCCCACTTCATCCTGGCAGAGGGAAGAAAGTGAAATCGGGGAGCACTCGGACCAGGGAGAACCTAATTTTCTTTGGGTTTTGCTGGTCACACCCAGGAAAGCTTGCTTCTCTTCCCTTAAGTTCCAAGAAATGTTTTATGGCCTTAACCGCATAATAGGCTTGTGCNTCTCTCCTGTTGGAGGTGCAGAGTGCTGGTGGCCGTCAGGCACAGTGAGCAGATAGTGCTGATTGGGGGTCAGTTCACCCCTGTGATATATCCCTTATGCAGATTTCCTTTGAAGAGAGAGGAGTCAGGTTCATTAATTAAAGGAGCCTGGCTCGAGCGCCCTGTAATTATAGGTGCTAGAAATCTGAATTTTAAGAGGTCTGTGCAGCTGCATTTTGAAAAATGTAGGGAGGCACCGAGAAGCACAGGCTGTGGGCAAGAATGTGGCGGAACCAGATTTGGGAGGTTCGGCTTTTGGCAGAATTCCCCTTCAAATTCATATTTATTCTGTCTCCTTTTTTTTTAATGGGAAGCTGAAGGTCTGATTTTTATTTATTATTGTTATTATTTTTTTTGACTGAAATTTACCCCCTCTGATGGGCTAGCGTTGTCAGAATATGAAGGGCAAAAACTGTCAACTAGAAGATGCTTAGTTTTTAAGGAAGCAAGAGGTATCTTTGGGCTCTAGGGATGCCACCTTTGAAAACGATTAAATAATTTCTTTCTTGAAATGAGTGAGGGGGAAAGGGAACGGAAAGTTGTCTTGAACGCCATGTAGGGAGAGAAGTCCCGGGCCTGTGTGGGACTCTAGAACCTTTGTGCCTTCTTCTCTTCCCCAGAACAGGGTCCTCTCTGCCATAACTCACTTTTGACGTGAACCCAGAGGTACAAACAGAACATTTCAGACCCTTGGGAAGTCCTGACCTGTCCTTTTTCTTTCTCATTTCCTTAATTATTTGTAGGTTGACCTTTAGCTTTGGGTTCGGCCGTTTCTTTCTCTCCTTCTTTTTTATTTTTCTGTTTGATTTATAAGGTCTCTTTTTACTTCTTGTGAAAAACCTTTATTTTGGTCTGGGACTGTTTGCATCTCTGTTAATTAACATGGCTAATTTGTGGATCGGAGGGGGAGATTAAGATGAGCTGGGGTCCCTTCCTCACCTCCCCCAGGAAGGAAAGAGGAGGCNGTGTGGCGGAACGCACGACGGAACACAACCCCCATGTGTCCGTGAGCCCCCTTCCTCCTTCCTGGCTCTGTCTTCTTGGGGGTCTTCAAACATTGTCCCGTTTCACAGTGCAGGCCCTTAGCCTCACCTTTGGGGCTTGCCAGGGGCTGGGAAATGTGATAAATAAAGAAACACACACAAATAAATAAATATACGTGTTAAAAGATCACCCTCTGCACCCCCTTCTTCCGTTCGCTCGTGTGTGTGCTGGGTGTCTTATACTAGCGAACCCATAAACTGTGGCGGAGAACAAAAGTCTCGAAGGCTGTCATTTGCTGCATTTACAATATGCAGATTGCAGTTCCAATTAGATTGAAACCTCTATTTAGCAGAGTGGTTTTGTGAAATAAATAACTTTTGAAGAAGGCCTACTGCATATAATAAATACCTATTTTTCCTTCCCTCGCTGGCATCAGGCTTCCTGCTGTCCGAACGCTTGCCCGAAGTGCTGATTCAGAGGCGGGCGGCATCTTCGGGCTCTCACGGAAGAAATGCTTCTCCTCTGCTTTCCTGGCACAGGGATTTCATCCCTGATTTACAGTGCTCGGCTTGTTAGCGCCGGCGGAGGGGAGCTGGTGTGAAGGTCACCACGTCCGTTTTGTCCTCTTGGAGAGGCAGATTGAGGGGCGTGTGTTCCTTCCCGTGTGCTTGTGGTGGTAGTGGTGGGGTTCAGGCACCCCCCGCTCTGTCCAGACGAGTCAGCCCAAACTCTTGTGTCTCTCGTTTCCACCCTCTCTACTGCCTGTCATTTGATGGGTGTATTTGGTGGGGGGTTGGGGGGGTTTGAACGATTTTGAAAGCCTAACTCAGAATTTCAGGAAGATAGCACACGACCTAGCGGGAGAGCTTTCTCCCAACACCNAAGTGGTCCTAGCAGAGGGCAGAGAGTGCTTTGGGAAAAGCGAATAGAAGGCTCTTTGGAAGAAAGAGAGTGCTTAAAAGGGAGAGAGGGGGCAGTGAGGTGCCCAGCTTGAAAGCACCTGGTGAAAATACTTGGACTCGCAGGGCTGCGGTCCTGAACACCACCGCCTGTCTCCGTGGCGGTGCTCTGGGTAATAACAGGATGCCTGATTACAAAGAACATTTTGAAGGCCACTTAGTCCCAGGTCGGGCTGTGCATTAGGCAGCTAATCCTTTGCCGTAATGCTGGCCTGGAATCGCAAAATTGGAAGGAAGCGGCCTGTTGTGTTCCAGCCTGGGCAGTAAGTGTTGCTGTTACAGGTGCTGCCGCCTCAGCTCCTGGCTTTTCCTCAGCTCCCCAACTTTTCTTTCCCCGCCGGAGACACAAAATTCGCCGTGAGAGTGCCCTCCTCTTCCTGCCAGTGCCTCTTAAAGACGCCTTTTCTTCTTCTCTTACGTGGTCACTTTTCTCATCTTTGTGATTTGAAATGTTGCCATGTCGATGAATAGAGGGACATGCAGGGGCCACACACAGGCGTGGGTCCCTGGGCCTGGCTTGCTGGAGCAGAAAGAAACACCTAATTGCATCAGAACCACTCTTAAGTTCATATACGTGGAGCCCATCAAGCTGAAAGCATCCAGACAGCATCTGCTGTTATCAAATCACTCGCGAATCCAGCTAATTAAAATAGAGCTTCATTTTTCTGAACCATTGTTTGGCAGGAATTCGAAACGGGTCTAACCCAATTTCTGCGTGTTTATGAGCCTTTATTATATCAGAGGTACTTTTCTGTAAATGTACAGGGCAGCGTTAAATGAATTGACCCGCGCGGTATTGCTGTAGACGCACTGTGGACTTGCTAATGATCTCCCCTCCAGCTTTCTGGTTTCCAGACAGACTCCGGAAAGCTATGTGTTCTCCTCCAGAGCCTCTGCCCTTTGTCCCCTTCCTGTTTTGTTTTGTTTTGTTTTTATGTAAAATTTTTAACTTTTACTTTGGACCTTCTTGCTTTCTTTGAAAACAGGACCCACTTTTTATGTTTGTTCCTTTGATGTTTGCTTTTCCATGTGTCTGTTCTTCTCTTTTTTCCCCCTTCCTGCTCTTGCCATTCTTCTAGGGGACCGGCTTTGCCTGCTCTTTATGTCTCGCTCTTCCCTCTTTCTTCATCCCCCTCACTTCACTTGTTTTTCTTTTTGTCTCTCCCCATAGACGTTCTCTTCAGTGCCTCTCCTCGAGCCTTCTCTTTCTCCTTTCTCCCTTCTTCCCGCCCCCTCCCGTTTTTTCCTAATAAAATGTTCTTATACCTTTGTCTCCACATGCAGATGCAGATTAGGGCAGAAAGTGGGTGCTTGTGGAGGTAGAGGCATCTGGCTGCTGGGAGGTGATGTCAGCCTGTTTTGCTTCTCTGAATTTGCTTGCCTGCTTTATTTTTGGTTTTTAAAAGATTTTCAAACCACATCTACTCTACTTTATAGTCTAATAACCTTACTTTGAAGATCAAAAGTGTGGCAAGAATGCTAACTAATTCTTCCACGTGACGCTTTGGCGCGTCTCTCCGCAGTCGTAGTTCCATTTTACAGATGAGGAAGTAGAAACAGGAAAGGTGAGCACCTCTTGGAAAGTTCCTGAAGAAGTTGGTGACTGAGTTAGAATTAGGAACGGGCCGACTTTGGCTGTGCTTCTCTCTGATGGTCCCCTCTTCAGAGATGACTTTCCTCCCCGTAAGAACCTTCTCCCTGTGAGACAAGGGTGACCGAATACTGCGCCTTTCTGCCCTTCTCTTCATGTCCTTTTAGCCTTCTGAGGTTTTTCACATTTGTAGTCTTTAGACGTTAAATGAATTTCTAGGTAATTCCTGGGAAACAAGGAGGCCGAACCACTTACGGGGCTGGTAAAAACCCATCCGTTACAGCCTCGAAGCAGCGCTTACTTTCTGCTTCCAGCAGCTTCCAGTAAGTGGGCCCACGTCACGCGCGCTGGCCCCAGTGATCAGAGCATCGTAGGAAGCACTGCGATATTTGATTGAATTTAGCCATTCGGGAATGACGTGTGTATGAAGTCGTCTCTTGCATTACCGTGGCCTTTATTATTGCTAATGCATTCTGACATTACAGGTGTAGCCTCGGCCCTCCCACAAAGGGCAAGGCTGCTCTTACCGAGCTCAAGAGCAGAATTCATGAAGCTGTTACACAGTGAAACCGGTGTTCACATTTAGTTAATAAGCAGAGTAAGGGACATGCTTTTATAGAAAAGATAGCCAAGTGACAGAGGCCTCTCCTAATTCCTCTCCCAGCATTGTTTCAAAAACCGTGTCAGTTAGGATTGTTCTCCTGCAGAGAACTGGGGCCAATGCACAGAAGGTTCAGGAAAGTAGATTTCAACTCCGTTTGAAGAAGGACTCCTGAAAATGAATTGACAGGCTCTTGAGAGCGAGCTCTCTTGTGCATCGTAAGCATTCAGGTGGACGTCCACCCGACATCTGTTCGGGTTGTTGAAGGGGGGGGGGGTCCTTAGGTGATATGTGGGACCGGATGGCCTAAGGTCGCTTTTGACGACTTACTTTCCTTGTCCTGGATTGGAGCAGCAAAAGCAGCATCTTCGCTTTACTTGGTTTTCTAAGTGCCTGGTGTGCTGTGCGGACCCGGCAAATGCTCAGTAACTATTCGTTATTTAATCTTCGGCTTCCTGCTTCTTAATCTAACTTGAATAAAAACTGTTCTTGTTCGGTTCAGGAAAATCACCGTCTCTGGCGCCCTCCTAGGATGAGTCATTTTGGATAGGCACAGTTAGATGGCCATCGAGGCCTGTGAGAAAACAAAACACTTTGAAGCTTTGGGCTGGGAATTACATGACATGGGCTATATATGTTCTTACTTTATTAGGCAGAGTATCTAGAATATAATTTAGTCCTCATGACTCAGTACCGTNTCGTTATTTAATCTTCGGCTTCCTGCTTCTTAATCTAACTTGAATAAAAACTGTTCTTGTTCGGTTCAGGAAAATCACCGTCTCTGGCGCCCTCCTAGGATGAGTCATTTTGGATAGGCACAGTTAGATGGCCATCGAGGCCTGTGAGAAAACAAAACACTTTGAAGCTTTGGGCTGGGAATTACATGACATGGGCTATATACGTTCTTACTTTATTAGACAGAGTATCTAGAATATAATTTAGTCCTCATGACTCAGTACCGTCGTTGTAGACGTAAATGTTGATACTGTGTTGTAAGTGTAGCTCTTCTTTCAAAAACTTGAAATACAGATATATTGTATATTTGCCCTTATTCTAAATGACTCCACCTATACCACACGACCCCAGACTAACGAGCTTCTTGAGTTTTGTGTTTGCTTTTTCATAGATGTTTCTCTCTCGACATTTGTCGCTAGGCTTCTGTTGCTATCTGGTCTTTGTTCCGTAAGTATCTATTAGTTGGCTTGTTTTTCCTTTCTCATTTGCAGTTTTAATCTTCTGTAATTTGGATATCCGATAACTAAGCCCGTAGACAACGTCAGTCGCGAGTAAGTAGTGCGGGTAAAGCTCTGCTGTGTGCGAGATCTGTGGAATCTGTCATGTCTTTTTTGGCAGCAGTGATTTTTTTTTTCTCCCTTTCCCTCTCTCCTTCTTCTCTGTTGCTTTTCTCCTTTTTTTTTTTGAATTGTGTGAGATTAGAGAGCTGAGCTCCAGGAAGGTTGGGTCTTCTCCTTGACGCGCCTTGACCCGAGCCCATATCCCTGGTCGAGGCATCACAGGCTGCCTCCTGGAGTCACCTTAGAAGTGATGCAGTGGCACAGCTAGCAGGTCCTGAAGGTCATCTGGGTAAGAAGCTCTTGTTTTACAGAAATGAAGGGCTCTGTGGCACGGAGCAGGGACGTCACAGGCCGGGTCTCAGGACTCACACTCAGGTGTGAGTGTTGGACTCAGTGTGCAAATGTCTTGAGACCCAGCCTGCTTTCTGTCCTGCCGTCTGCCAGGTTTCATTCCTGACCGTTTGTTTGTTTGTTTGTTTGTTTGTTTGAAGTAGGCTCCACGTCAGTGGAGCCCAACACCAGGCTTGAGCTCACCACCCTGAGGTCAAGAATCAGATGCTTAACCGACTGAGCCACCAAAGCACCCCATCCCCATTCCCTACCAGTTTTGAGCAAACCATGGGTGAATGAGAAAATAACAGGGTTTGTGTAAGGTAAAGTTCTGGAGGAAAAATTCTCCACTGGCTCTGGGCAGGTCCAGGATTAAAGCACACAAACCAAAAAAGGCTTCTGTTTGTTGCACTCTCTGGCTGTGTTTGCACTCAAGGCTGATATCGATATTGTAAGAGAAGCTTCAGTCCTTTCATTCAAATTTACAAGAAATGCTGTTTCCTTTTAGTTAAAAAAAAAAGAAAGTCCAAGAGAGCATTTGATTTGAGGAACCAAAAGTCTAGAAAATGTATCCGGGAGTCCTCATCAATTTGGGGCATAATGAAATATAAAAAATACTCAATAAAAGCTCCTTTATTACTTTAACTGTTTAAATGTGGAGTTTTTAGCCATCAGGTTAATGTTTGGGTATCATTTTTTTATTTGATTGTGAGCACTTTTCCAGGTAGCTCTGCCACTCGAGCGCTAATCAGATTCCCACAGATGAATGGCGCTCGCTGCAGCCCTGACATCACCGCAGTTTTGCTTCGACATTATTTTATTTGGTTTTCCTGTAAAAGTTAATAACTCTGTGTCCGTGTGTTTAAACAGGCAGGAAGAGAGAGAGAAAGGACAATGAGCAGAAAATGATGAGCAAGGTCTCCGGAAGCTTTGGCCAGATTGAGGAAATGTAGGCAGTTTTGTGATTTCAAAATATTTCACCCTCTGAGCGGGGGTACAGAGAATCCAGAGGGTTGCGAAGCGAGATGGTAGTTCCTGATCCTTCAGAGAATGGAAAGCAAACTTCTCTGTTTCCCAGACGGAGCTGGAAGGAATTAGAAATGAGTTACTATTGATTTAGAGGAGGAGGTGGAGGGTGCTCAATAGAAATGATTTGCTTGATGGTGAAAATGGTTTAAATGTCGTGTTAATTGTGAGTAAATCACGTGCCCATTTTGGATGACCACGGTTGGTGAGAACGTCCCATGCGGACGTGAAGACCCTCCTTTTGATCTGCCCATCAGAGGCGGGAGACCTGAAACGAGGGCCTTGTGGCCAGGGGTGGCCCTGGTGGCTGGTAGGCCTCTCTCGAATCTTTTATTTTTAGAAGTGTGGGTTTTTTTTTTTTTTTAATTGGGAGCTGTGGTTGTTAATAATAGGAATGTTCATGATGCCTAGTGAAAGATCACAGAATGGTTCAAAGCCATGATGATTACCGTTCGATTCTTCCTGCATTCCGTGGGCATCTTGCTGAGCTAGAAGTTTCTAAGTGGGGGTCTATCAGAGAAGGCAGGGGCAGCAGTAGTGCCTGAGTCTTTCTCCCTCTCCTGACTTCCCACCTTGACGCTGGGGGTACAGATGGCGTATGTTCCACAGCCATTATTTCGGTGCCCCTGAAAGATGCATGGAAGGAGGGACACCTCTTTTCCCCATCTGTGTCAGAGGTGTCCCTGGACTTGGGGTGCTCTGCTCCCTGGTCTTGGGGTGGCTAAGTTCCTTCTAAAGTGAGCGACAGAGGCGTGACTTCTGTCAGATACCCCTTTCTTAGAACACAGAACCTGGCCACCAAGGCTATTATTCCATAGGGATGTCGGGTACCTCTGGCGTCTGTCACCTGACTTATTGCCAGAGTCGTTTCCATGGATGCTGTCTTTGTAGACCGCCTGTTCCTGTCCACTTTCTGGGGCTCGGGTGCTGGCTGAGGGTGGTTTTCCTCTAGGAGGAGCTGACTTCATTTCACTATTCTAGTAGAAAGTGTTTCTAATCCCTATCATCTTACTGTAAATTTGAAGATTTTTGAGTCTGCCATTATTATGAATCATACTTACGGATCTCATACTTTTATTTTTTTCCTTAGGTCATGGAAGAATTTAAATAATGGCAGAAACTAGGACTCGGTGGTGTTCTGTTAGTGCAGATGTTAACTGTTCACTTTCTTCTTTTTTTTTTTTAATTTTTAATGTTTTATTTATTTCTGAGAAAGAGACAGCGTGAAGTCATGGAAGAATTTAAATAATGGCAGAAACTAGGACTCGGTGGTCTTCTGTTAGTGCAGATGTTAACTGTTTACTTTCTTCTTTTTTTTTTTTAATTTTTAATGTTTTATTTATTTCTGAGAAAGAGACAGCGTGAACAGGGGAGGGTCAGAGAGAGAGGGAGACACAGAATCTAAAGCAGGCTCCAGGCTCTGAGCCCGACGCAGGGCTCGAACCCACGAACTGTGAGATCATGACCTGAGCCAAAGTCGGACGCTTAACCGACTGAGCCACCCAGGCGCCCCTGTTTACTTTCTTCTGCTCTTCAGTGGAACTAAAGGTGATTGAAAGGCCGTGCACATTTGTCATTTTATATTTACTTATTTTTTGTATGCAAAATATTTTAAATAACATACTCTTCAGTTAAGCAACATCCATCCTCGAGACCAAGGTAATTGCACATTAGCTAAAATGGAGTCAAGGCAGGCCTCCTAGCTGAAAATTCCTCTTTTTTCTCTTTCCTTTTTCCTCTCCTCTCCTCTCCTCTCCTCTCCTCTCCTCTCCTTTCCTTTCCTTTCGAGAAGTACAGATTAATTCAGTAGATTAAGGAGGAAACACTATGTGCAGAGAGGCAAGATCAAGTACAAAGCAAAGACTAGAACAGAATGCCACAATATGGAAAGAGCTAGACCTTGTTTACCCTTTTGTCTGTGGTACAGCACCACACAGGGGCTTCCATGTGTTAAAACAATTTTCTCTCTCCTTTTCCCACCATCCATCATCTGCTTATTTGCTCAATCCCAGTACGCGTGGATAGTGGTATCAGGATCGTTGGCCTGCGCTCCCCGGGGAAACAACTTCATCAGCTATAGGCCAGAGCTTGTGTGTGATTCCTTCAGTCCTCTGTCTACAGTCCTCTCGCTTCCTAATTTACTCATGTCGTTTTCCCTCCATGCCCTTCAGTGCAGTTCTGTCCTACATCTGTAACACAGATTCTTCTCTTAAAATAAAAATTTACCCCCTTCACCCATTTCTCCCACCCCTCCACCCCTGTCTCTGGCAACCACCAATCTGTTCTCTATATCTATGAGCTTTTTTTTTTTTAATTCCACCTATAAGAGAAATCATATCGTGTTTGTCTTTCTCTGTCTGACTTCCTTCACTTAGAGTAATACCCTCGAGGTTCATCCATGTGGTCACAAAAGGCAAATGTTCATTCTTTTTTATGGCTGAATGATATTCCTCTGTGTGGGTCTGGGGAGAGAGAATATATAATAATTTCTTTATCCATTTATCCATTGGGCACTTACATTGTTCCCAGATCTTGGCTATTGGAAATAATGACATTTATCATTTTAAATTCCTTTCTTGCTCTCTTTTCATTCAAACTATTTCTTGGCTGTGACTGTTTCTTCTGTATTCAAATCTATTATTTATTTATTAAAAGAAAAATTTTTTTTAATGTTTTATTTATTTCTAGGAGAGAGAGAGAGACAGCGTGAGCAGGGGAGGGTCAGAGAGAGGAGTCACAGACTGAAACAGGCTCCAGGCTCTGAGCTGGCAGTCAGCACAGAGCCCGACGCGGGGCTCGAACCCATGAACCGCGAGATCACGACCTAAGCGAAAGTCGGACGCTTAACCGACTAAGCCACCTAGGCGCCCCTCAAATCTATTTTTTAAAGTTTATTTTTATTTATTTTGAGAGAAAGAGCATGCATGCATGTGTGGGAAGGGCAGAGAGAGCGAGAGCGAGAGAGAATCCCAAGTAGGCTCCGTGCTGTCAGCGCAGAGCCTGATGTGGGGCTTGATCTCATGAACCATGAGATCATGACCTGAGCTGAAGTCAAGAGTTGGACGCTTAACAAATTGAGCCACCAGGTGCCCCGTATCTATTTTTTACCATTTTGTCTCTCTCTCGTCTTTTTTGTAGGATGTATGTTAGGAATGTCACTTAGTGTCCCCTCACAGGTTTTAGTTTTGTGCTGTGTGTGGGGTGATTGTAGACAGGATTTCTTGGTCCAGAGCTTTTCTTCCGTGGAATCCAAGAGCCCATGTCCTTTCCCTCCGAGCATCAGGTGCTAAGCCATCCTGAAGGGACCCTGTCCTATACCACTTGGTGGTCCTCTGTTCAGCGTCTAACCCCCCAGTGATGACTCAGTGCTTGAAACTGCCTGTCCATGACATGACCTCTGTCCCCTTCCTAAGCATCGCACATCTCAACAGTGCAGGGCCAGAGAAGGCTTTCCCGATCTCTGTCTGGCGCTGACTTCAAAAGAGGTGGGAACCAAAGCACTGTTTCATCTGCCGCGCATCTGAAAAGTCCTGGAGTTTAAGAGAAGTAATCTTCAGAAAGCGTAACGTTCACCCTGTGCTGGAGAGAAAGGAACCGTGAAGCAGGAGCCGTGGTGTCATCAGGAAGGTCCTGGGGACTGAATGCTACATATTTTTAGTGCTGGAGTCACCAGCCACCGTCACTCAGTGAGCTCAGAGTTCTCCTAGGGAGCATCTTGGACACTGAGTCATTACATTCCTTTGGAGTGATTCAACTCAACAGCTTGACACCTTCATTAATTTTACAACGTGAAACCCGGGCGCTCTCTTGCTTCCTCTTTAGCACAGGGAAATTAGAGGAATATCGAAAATACAAAAACCCAGGGAAACTGGCAGAAGGAGCAGTCAGGGAGCTGTTGAAAGACATCGTGTTAAGAAATTGCACTCCTTGCCTTCTCTTGGTATCTCTGGAGACCGAGCACCCAACTCTTGCCACATGTGGCTGGCACGTCAGCCTTTTATTTCTGTTCGTGGCATGCCGGCCGGACCTCCGACTTGCAGCCGGCTCATTCGCCTTCTCCGCTGAGGTCACTGCTACCGTGATCCGTGTATAATGGCATTTTCCTCCTCTTTCAGTATGGAGGCTATTACAGTTTCTTCTGTAAGCAGGACTTCAAACAATTTGCTGCCAGTTGGATTTCAAAGCCAAGGAAAAGGCAAATGTCATCCTTTTTTCCTCCCCTCTTTGGGTAACTGCTTTGTTGGTTGCATCAAAAATTAGAGGGGCTGCTATCTAAATTCAGGTGGGGCTGCGCGGGGACAAGGCATTTAAATTTGCTTTTCTTTCTCCCTGAAGGAGAAAAATCCTTTTCCTTCTCAACCTTTCCTAAAAAGGAACTTTGATCTTCTCAACCCCGAAGCAAGGGTTTTCATTTCCTCTCCGGCGAGCGTGTGCACTGCAGCCCTTTCTGCGACGCGGTGACAGTCAGGCTCTCAGGCTCGGCGGCAGCGGCTCCTCTGCTTTTCAGGCTTTGCTGCCCCACTGCACCAGCTCCCCGGGGGCTGGAGGCTGGCGCCCGCAGCACTCTCCAGAGCCACCCTTTCCGCCCCTACAGTCACCGTCACTTGATATGAAATAGCGCATGTTGGCTGAAGATGCTTTTGATTTCCACACACATTTCTGGAAGAACTAGTTTAATCAAATAACAAAACAATGACATTCTGACAAGCGGTTGGTGCAATATTTTTAACTCGGGCCAAGAAGAAAACAATTTAAACACAGAGGTATTTCACTTTGAAAGGTAGTTTTTGTGCACACGACGTTGCCACTTTTCATAAAGGCGTTTACTGCATATATCAATGTGTTTTAAGAGAGACGAGGGTCAATAATGCGTGCTTTGGAATTCCCTAAATGCAGATTTACACAGTAGACCTTAAAAATACTACGTTCTACCGTGTCAACTCTTGTGCACTTCTGCCGGAGATATTTTCTTTCTTTAATGTGAAAAACAAAAGGACAGAGGAAAGTAAAACAAAGGAAATTAGGGCCCACAAGCTTAATTAGTACAGAGTTGTAACCCACATCAACAATGGGAAGGACACAGTGACAAAACCCAGGAAATTCCAAGTTGGAGGAGAGGCTTTAACTCCTTGAGTGCTAGGCTCCCCCACTCCTTACCCAGGTGCAGGAGGCTGGCTCAAGTGCAGCTCCCGGCCATCTGTATTTTTGAACTTCCTGGCTTTTGTTGACTTTCCCTTCTCTCTTCCCCCCTTGATGCAAATGAAACGTACCTTTGTGTGTGTGTGTGTGTGTTAACTGTAGATAAACGGGCTAAAAGTGCCTCTTGATTTTGTAACCCTCAGAGAAGGAGAAAGAGTAAAAAAAAAAAAATTCCTGTCACTGTCATCTGTTCATTTTTAATGAGCAATTTTAAAAAATTGAAAATAAAAGAGGAAAATGAATAGGTGTTGAACCAGCCCGTGATATGTAAATGCCAACTAGTAATTACCTAAAACCTCAATTTTCATTCTGTTTCATCTTGCAAAACATTTCATTTTCCCTGAGTGAAAACACTTCACCAGGGCTGCGCGAGAGTCAGCGGAGCGGCCGCCTTTGGCCTGCGCGGCCGCCGGCTCCGGCTAGGGGGCACTTTGGCTCTGCGCTCGGGCTGCCTGAGCCGCGTGTCCAGCTCAAGGTTATTCCCCTCTTGCCATTCCAGTGGTTCTGCTCGGAGAGCGGAGAGCGGTCGGTGGCGCCCCTCCCCCCACCCCCACCCGGCTAGTTTCGGGGAGCCTTATCCCTCCTTGTCCTTGCCCGGGATCGTATTGAGTTTTGGCTGACCGAGCCCTCCTGTGCATATTAACTTTCCCCTCACCTGCCTGCGAGCCCCCTCGCCTTCCCTGCGTGGCATCTCGCACTGTTGAGAGCTGCTTTCTTCCTGCCAGTCCCCTTCCTCCCTTTGGGATTTCGGACCCAACCGGCTCTCTCTTTTTTTTTTTTGTTTCCTACTTCTCCTTTTTAGTCCTTTATCATTTTGGTGACCCGGGGTGGGGGGTGGGGGGACGCGGCTCCCCTCGCTTGCAGCTCACACGCGTTTGCCCTCCTGCCACGCTTAGAGTGAGGGTTCTGACATTTCTTGTGCGTGCTCGTAGCTTTCCTTGCGTTCTGGTTCAGGGTCTGACACCTTGTGGGTGTGCTCGCGCGCGGCGTCTTGGAATGTGGCTCACGGAGGCCCCCGCTTCCAGGGTGGTTACCCTTCTCAGCCTCTTCCCCAGCTAGAGGGAGAGCGTGGGGGATTGAAAAAGAACGCAGAGCCCCGGGACCGGGAGCCAGCAGGTTAGAGAGGCTTCTGGATGCAGAGAGCCAGAATTATGTTGTCCTAGGACCCTGGATCTGAGAGTGCTTCGCCTCGAATCTCAAGGAACACGGCCTCTTTAGTGAGATATATAGCTTCATAATTAGCCCGTTGCATTTTTTCACGAGTGCTAGCATCAGCGTTCTACGATGTGTTTCTCTGATTAACAGCTGCTTTGCAACTATTTCCTCGTGCCACCGATGACCATATTTGTCAAGGAACTCCTGACAGAGTACTGATTTCTTACTAAAATGCAGCATTTCTGTTTGAAGAGGGTGCTCTCATTCTCAGCACTGCCCGGCTTTTGAAAGTCAGTCCTTGTTAAAACTCCAGTTGGCTTTGGTCTAACGCTTGGTAACAGCATTCTGGGTATCTATCTGCTTTAGAGCACGAGCGTAGGAACCTCTCACGGGCGATGTGATCTTCTGAGGCGCGCACAGGCCATGGCGCAGCGTCGGGATGGGCCTTTGGGCCCCGCACACCGGTCATTCCTTTTGCCCTCTGGCTGTGATCGCTCGGGGTTAAAAAGGACTTGGCTTTGGTTGTTAGCGGCATTAATTGTTGACTATTTTTAATATTTTAAAATGGCTAATGAATGCTCACATTTTAGGAGATAGATGTGTGCAGAGCACACAAGAGTGCTGGAATTGGTGGCATTCCAAATAAGTGTCACGGGAGACAATGCATCAGGTTTCCGTGTCAGGTGCAGAGTGCTAAGGCGTCGTCACACCCCGGGGCCGCTCTCAGGCAAGCTCTGTTCTCCCGTCCCCGCCTCGTGCAGAAAAGGAGGTGTGCGTCTGAAGAGTACAGCGTGTGGGTCTTTTGTGGGAGAGTGGGGAGCACACAGGGCGCGTCTCTTCAGCGAGGACTGTCGGAACCTCGAGTCTGCTCGCCAGGGATTACTTATCCCGCACAACGCATTTAGCAGCAGTTCATCGTAGATTCCCCCCCCCGCCCCCCCCG
>NW_027530007.1:1819606-1831311 GCF_008692635.1 Crocuta crocuta | reverse complement strand
CAATTGATTTACACAGGTACAAATCCTGGGCTCTCAAACAAGGGTCTCTCGCAATTGGCCAGTCATCTGGGGTCCAAAGGGCCCTCTCCCCCCTGGGTGGGCAGCCGTCGCAGAGGGGCGATTACTCCCCTTGCTTGCACCGTGGCTTTCCCTCCGGCTTTCAGGGACAGACCCGTGAAAATGATCAACTTTCCCTAGCACTTGGGAGTTGACGGTGACAGGGTGGTTTTTATTTTGCTTTTGGGGGGAGGGGGCAGAAGACGGGGCCACGGGAGTAGGGGTGGCGAGAAACTTGGCTTCTGTTTTCCTCTGAGTTCGTCGCCCGTGTTTTTATGACACCAGCTAGTGGTAATTCGAGGTATGCTCATTAAGAACTCTCAGTGCAAGCGGAGGAGAAAGGAAAAACGATTCCGTGTTTCTCATGGACTCAACGGCAAGTGTCCTCCAACTACGGCATCAGGTGCTGCGCGCCAGAATTTTCCCTGGCTTGCTGCACTCCCACAACATGTGCAATAAAGTTCCTGTCTCCGTTTTACATCTTTGACATTGAGGCGGAAGATTTGGCCTGAATTTATGTGATTTAGTTGGGCACAAATATAACCCATGAATAGTCACATTCATCTCCTAATTAGAAAATCAAACGATAATACAGGACAGGCTGCAGGCACCCCATCATTTCGACCAACAAAAGCATGCTGTGTGTCGACCCCTCTGTAGAGGAAGAGCCAGTTGAATTGCTTCATGAAGTTAATGAAAAGTGTCCAACAATAGGTGAATGAGAGCTGCAAGACCCAGTGTGCCCATCAGTTGTTTAGTGCGTTAAAATCTTTGCATTATTAAAGATTTGGGGGAAATCTTTAACCATCTGTGGATGGCTCTCGGGTATGTAAAATTCTGGATTGGACAGGCCTTTCCCCCGTATTGTAGCTCCGGTTCCCGGTGCGGTGGGTGCAGGGCAGAGTGGAGAGTAGCCGAAGAAATAATTAGTGGAAGGAGGAGAGAGGTTTTCCTATCTTCACTCTTACCTGGAGCTGCCTATGTGGGTATCTTTCTTATTCAGCACATTATGTTGAGGCTATTAGTTTGGATGCTTTATATTTTTGCATCTGGCGTAGTGATATCAATGCTGTTAAATATGTGATTTGCCTGTCGCCTGCATTTTCAGACAAAGATCAAGAGGAACATAAACAAGCCCCAAATATACTTTATGTAGGTGTTTTGGCAGCGTGATTTTATATGGCTTGAAATTAGTGAATGGAAACTTTAAAAGAAATTGTTCATATTTTTGCAAGTTTGAAGTGTGCCGGGACTTTGTCAAATTCCCGTTAAAATAAATACATCAATTTCATCTCCCTTCCGAATTCATTTATCTTGCTTTTTTAAAAGGTGTTTTCTACTTTACCTGATGTTTAAATTGGATTCGCTCGTTTATGCTGTTCTTTGCTATATCCCCCACGTTTTTCTTAAATGAATTACTAATGACAGAGCACTCCATCATTCCCTCTCTACAGCCACTTTAAGGAAAGCATGGTGATCTAAACCTTTTAACCTATTAAAGATGATTTTTCCCAATTGAATCAGACCCACCACAGGTGTAATAACTAATCATTTAAACTACACCTGCTATTATGTATTTTTAAGCCATTATGCGTGTTGGATAGATGATAATTCATGTTTATTGCATTGTCCGATGGATCCGTTTTGCCTACACTAGGCTGATTAATGTATTTAAAGAAATAAGAGATGCAATTTTTAAAAAAAATTGATGGAATGCGCCAAGCACTGCATTGAGTGCACCATTAAACCCATCAGAACTTTGCTCTCTGACCAGAAATGCATATACCAAGGACTGTATTAAAAAAGCAAGGTGAAACCTGTGCATTTTAGTGGTGGGATTCTGTTTTCTTTCTCTGTCATGGAAAATTTTGGAAGGATGAAGGAAAGGTCGGCGCTTTTGTGGGTAAATGAGGGGAGCTGTGTTGTTAATATCTGCTGCTCAAGACCCGCTCATCTGCGTTCCCTCTGACACCTGGTACGCACACCGCCGTGTGCGGAGACTGCCGTGTGCTACCAGTGTGCTGTAATGGTCATATGTGTGGCAGGTGGATTTTTTCTCCAGGTGAAGGACAGTCACCCCTGAGCCACCCAAGCTATGCCGATAGGCATCGACCCTGTGCGGCCTGTGACTGCGTAGCTGTCCCCCCTTCCTGGACATGGGCTTCTCTCCCTCTGGTCTCTCTCCTTCCTCTCTCCCCACCTCCCCTTCCTGCTTCTCCCCTCCCCTTTTCTTCTGCCTCCCCTCTGCTTTCTCCCCTTGTCCTGTGGCCACTCCTTCCTTCTCCCCAGTCTCTCTTCTGTCCTCTTCTCTCCCTTCTCCCATCTCTTCATTAAAATGCATCATTTTGTAGGTGTTTGTCAGATTTTTGTCTTAAAGTTTGGTGCGAGCTGAGGAGACCTGGTTGAGGGGGCACGTATGGAGTTTTGGGCTCTAGAATCTGGGGCATCGATTTCGGTCCAGCCCAGAGCTGGTTGGTTACTGCTGCAGCTCCTGACGGGGTTTAATAGGTTTGCAGGGCCCATGGATGGCAGCCGGGATCCGAGAACCCGAGTGCGTCTTACCGCTGATGGGCCCGGGACACCTGAGTCTGTCCTTTAGAGAGTCTGTCTCCAGCAGGCCTCCAGGGGAGGGATCACGGGGGAAAATATATAAGGGAATCGCCTGGCTTTTTGCTTTTCTTTCTAATTTAGCCTCATCTTTTGTTCCCAGAGAAGTGTGTCTGGTCACAAGATTAAATTCCTATAAAATATGAGACTATTTGTAAGTTGTATTCCATTTGTAGCCACAGTCGCTGCGCAGCTGCTGCCCTTAGTCTGCAGGATCTTAGAAAAGTTCCTTATATTTGGTCCCTTAGAAAATTTTTCCTTCAGTAACTTAGGAAGGAACTCCAGGGTCTGTTGACTTTACCTGTAACACGAGACGATGTTATCCGTTGGGTTTTGATGAGATGAATAATGCCAGTCATTTAAAAGGGCCCCTTTCCTCTCTGGGGCAGGTCTGCACGTTCCCCCCATTGCACCGGGGGGACGTACACACGGGGGACGGAACGCACACACGTGGCGTGCAAATACACACCGTGTGTGTGCTGAGTGATGTGAAGGTTAATACCTTCAGCAGTTTGCCTTCCACCCCCTCCTTGGCTTATTTGAAGATATGAAGATTTCATTAAATAATATCATCACCAGAGGTAGGGAGATCATCTGTCAGTCTGTCAGCTTTTAGCCATGAAACCCCAAACTTTGTCCTTTGAAGTCTCTTCAGAATTGAACTCCGTTGCATAAGAGGGGCCAGTGTGAATGGCTGTGTACGTTGTCTCCTATATAACCCCCTGGCCGGCCTGCGCTCAGTGCTCTGCCAGGCTCTGTGGAGGCAGCGTGGTCTTGTCTACAGATGCTTGCAGTGTGGCTGGAGAGGCAGCCCGAGCATTAGAAGGCAGGATAATTATGTCTTCAATTATATGGTACACACTACAGGCATTAAAGAATTTAAGAGAATGGGGAGATCAGAGGTGGCTTGCTTATTTAGGGAAGGCTTCGAGGAGTTAGCATGGGCTATAAAAGGGTTGTGCTGGTGTGTGTGTATGTGTGTGTGCGCGCACACACACGATGTTTAGACAGGTAAAGCGGGAAAGGGCGCCTTCTAGAAAAAGGGCATAGCATGAGCACAGGAGCAGTGACATGGATGAGTGTGGCCAGGAGAGGGCTACCTGCAGAGGAGTATGCAGAATCAGCTGGAACAGGGAGAAAAGGAAAAGATTACTGCAGGTCTTAAAAGCTAGGCTGAGGGGATTACTTTTGATAGAATCAGATATAGGAAGCCAGTGGGAACCAACATAGTCTTTTATTTACGTAGATTTTATTTATTTTCCTTTTCTTTTCTTTGTCTAAAGATTTTATTTTTCAGTAGTCTCCACCTCCCAGCATGAGGCCTCGAACTCATACCCTAAGATCAAGAGTTGGATTCTCCACCAACCGAGCCGGACTCCCCTAGTTAGGGAGATTGTAAATGTGAGAAATCACTGGTTGTAAATTTGACCACAGTGGTGTGCTTATTTCTTTGGACTTGGGGAAAAACTGGTAGGCTTTTGAATCTTGAAATTCAGACCATGGAAGTTTACTTTTCTTCTCTGTTTTATCTCCCCGACCAGATTGCCACAGCAGTGAAGTTTCTACAGAATTCCCGAGTCCGTCAGAGCCCGCTTGCGACCAAGAGAGCGTTCCTTAAGAAGAAAGGTACAGGTTCCCCACAGCCATGATGTGTGGCCTGCAGAAAGGGGCTGGGGACGGGGCAGATGGAAGCCACGGTGTTGCCGAGAGGACTCCCTGTAGCCGTCCTACTACAGGGGGTGGGGGTGTGGGGAGCCCCTCAGGGAGAATGCAGACTTCTTTCCTCACAGTCGAGTGGAGAGGTGATGCCGTCTGGCTGATTGAGTGCCACATACAAGGCCAACAACCTAGCCCGGGACAGCCGGGCACAGGCGGCAAGGAGAGGCCCACTGGATAGGACTGTGGAGGACTTGTATTTTCTGGTCTCTTCTTCTGATAATATGACCCTGGCTACACAATGCCTGGCCTCAGGTTAGGAGGTCTGCTGCCTCAGTAAAGAACCAGGGAGAAAGAAATTGAAGGGCGAGGGAAATGAGATGGCTGAACAAGGTCAGGTTAAGGTCAAGCCTGGGGTCAGTCTGATTTACAGATTGAAGTGGTAAATTACTGGTTTTATGGTATTTCTGTAAGCAGGGATTAAATGGGTCTTGACAAATTCAATATTGTCCAGAGCAGAAAGACTCTCTTCTGGCTCTGTTGCAATTTAGGATAATTTTCTTCTTTTTGTAAAATACAAAACAAACCCCCAAACGAACAGCAACAACAACAACAAAAGAAATCTGCCTTTTCATTCTTTGAACATTTAATTTTCTAGAAAGCTGGAAAGTTATATAAAGGCCCTTATACACCATGAGTAGGGGGAGCTGAGGTTCCCCCCACCCCCAACAAAGCTCTTTTTCCTTTAGGAGCTGGAATGTCAGCCTCTAAATTGTAGGTTGTGAGCTTTAAGTCATCTGTGGCTGGAATAGAAGACGCAGTGGCTTGGTGGTGTTTCCTGGGTCTGTTATGCCACCAAGGGGATGCTTGCCGGACCATGTCCCTGGCCTGTGCCCTTGCAGTTTCGGCAGAACGAGCCCGAAGCTCTCCATTCGCAGGCATCAGTTCAGGGGCAGCCTCGGGGGCCGGCTGAGCTGGTGAGGGGCGCTGTGCTCCTGGCCTGGTGCTCGGCCCTCATTCGGAGGCGGTTATTAAAATTTGGAGTGCGTTGGCCAGCCTCTCCACTCCGCAGCCATCATGCCATAAAAGAGTTTTTCCTTGAAATATGTGTACCTATGGGGAGTAATTAATCATAAAAGCTTGGGGATTTCAGCTCCCTCATCAAAGCATGGAAGCTCAGGAAAGCTGAGCCTAAAAGCCGTGCTGATTACCCGGGGAAACCTGAGACAAAATCTATGGTTGCCGAGAGCTCCTTTGCCCCAGTATATTGTGCAGTATTAGAACTGCCTGATCTTCTCTTCTACTGACAATGACCAGTTATTCCTCATTTTCTCTCAAACGCAGCTGGGTTAGAATTTCATTTGCAGAAGGTATTTAGAGCAATTTAGAGACAAATGTCTCTGGTGTTTGCTCGGCACTTCCCCACCGCAGGCTTTGCTGAGCAGTTTTAGTATCAGGAGCTCCATCTAATCTGTTTAATTTTAATAAATCCCTGACTGGGAGAGGGAGAGAGAAAAAAAGAGAGCGGGAGAAACTCTGGACCAAATAATACTTCTTTTAAGTTGGTTGGCTAATAATTACTGTAGAGAGGAAACTGTTTTGTGCAATTATTATTCGTTGCTTCTTTAAAAAACACGAACAAACCCAGTTGATTAATTAATCCATCTAAGAGTGTTTTACCCCGTACCGTGCCCTCTTCTGGGCCTCCAGGGACTCAGCAGAGAAGGGAAAAGGCAGCATCCCTGCCTTCGCCGAGCTTACGTTCTAACAGCCAAAGGCGGACAACAGATGGAAAAACGAGACACGTAGTATGTCGGGTGGCAAGTGCCACGGAGAGAAAGAAGGCCGGGCGCGTGGGGGTGGGGAGCGCCGTTGCTGGGGTGGGAACGGGCTGCGCTTTTAGACAGGGTGACCGGAGCACGCCTCTGGAAGGGTGGTGTGAGCAGAGGCCAGAGGGAGGGGAGTATTTGTCAGTGCGGAATGGGCACAGTTCCTCCTCGACCCCTTGGTTAGGGGAGAGTGTTTAGAAGTTTAGGGCAGTGGGAGCCGCCAGAGAGGCCTCCCACCCGCCTTCCTCCAAAGAGAGCCACAGGAATTTACCCTGAGCCTCAGTCCAGAATGACTGGACGCAATCACCCGTCTCCATTATCCTCTAAAATGCTTGCTTCAGTCAGTAATTATCTGTTTCCGAGTCGAATCCCAATGGGGTAAGTTCTGGCAGGACCTTTTCTGGGCAGAGGATTCCAAGGTTTGATTGGCGTCTGGGGAAGAAGAGCCCCTTAGTGGATTTACACTTCACTTTTTAAATTTCCGGCTGTTCCTTGGGTCAGGTGTACACGGTCAGTGGAGCTTGGCGCCATTCCTGATGGGGAGAGGGAGGAGGGCCTTTGGTGAAGGAGCAAGCGGCTCCCCTGTCCCTCACTGTACTTGGGAAGGAAAGAGAGTTGGCCGGCTGGTCTGTGGGGGTGGGANTTTCTTTCTCTGTCATGGAAAATTTTGGAAGGATGAAGGAAAGGTCGGCGCTTTTGTGGGTAAATGAGGGGAGCTGTGTTGTTAATATCTGCTGCTCAAGACCCGCTCATCTGCGTTCCCTCTGACACCTGGTACGCACACCGCCGTGTGCGGAGACTGCCGTGTGCTACCAGTGTGCTGTAATGGTCATATGTGTGGCAGGTGGATTTTTTCTCCAGGTGAAGGACAGTCACCCCTGAGCCACCCAAGCTATGCCGATAGGCATCGACCCTGTGCGGCCTGTGACTGCGTAGCTGTCCCCCCTTCCTGGACATGGGCTTCTCTCCCTCTGGTCTCTCTCCTTCCTCTCTCCCCACCTCCCCTTCCTGCTTCTCCCCTCCCCTTTTCTTCTGCCTCCCCTCTGCTTTCTCCCCTTGTCCTGTGGCCACTCCTTCCTTCTCCCCAGTCTCTCTTCTGTCCTCTTCTCTCCCTTCTCCCATCTCTTCATTAAAATGCATCATTTTGTAGGTGTTTGTCAGATTTTTGTCTTAAAGTTTGGTGCGAGCTGAGGAGACCTGGTTGAGGGGGCACGTATGGAGTTTTGGGCTCTAGAATCTGGGGCATCGATTTCGGTCCAGCCCAGAGCTGGTTGGTTACTGCTGCAGCTCCTGACGGGGTTTAATAGGTTTGCAGGGCCCATGGATGGCAGCCGGGATCCGAGAACCCGAGTGCGTCTTACCGCTGATGGGCCCGGGACACCTGAGTCTGTCCTTTAGAGAGTCTGTCTCCAGCAGGCCTCCAGGGGAGGGATCACGGGGGAAAATATATAAGGGAATCGCCTGGCTTTTTGCTTTTCTTTCTAATTTAGCCTCATCTTTTGTTCCCAGAGAAGTGTGTCTGGTCACAAGATTAAATTCCTATAAAATATGAGACTATTTGTAAGTTGTATTCCATTTGTAGCCACAGTCGCTGCGCAGCTGCTGCCCTTAGTCTGCAGGATCTTAGAAAAGTTCCTTATATTTGGTCCCTTAGAAAATTTTTCCTTCAGTAACTTAGGAAGGAACTCCAGGGTCTGTTGACTTTACCTGTAACACGAGACGATGTTATCCGTTGGGTTTTGATGAGATGAATAATGCCAGTCATTTAAAAGGGCCCCTTTCCTCTCTGGGGCAGGTCTGCACGTTCCCCCCATTGCACCGGGGGGACGTACACACGGGGGACGGAACGCACACACGTGGCGTGCAAATACACACCGTGTGTGTGCTGAGTGATGTGAAGGTTAATACCTTCAGCAGTTTGCCTTCCACCCCCTCCTTGGCTTATTTGAAGATATGAAGATTTCATTAAATAATATCATCACCAGAGGTAGGGAGATCATCTGTCAGTCTGTCAGCTTTTAGCCATGAAACCCCAAACTTTGTCCTTTGAAGTCTCTTCAGAATTGAACTCCGTTGCATAAGAGGGGCCAGTGTGAATGGCTGTGTACGTTGTCTCCTATATAACCCCCTGGCCGGCCTGCGCTCAGTGCTCTGCCAGGCTCTGTGGAGGCAGCGTGGTCTTGTCTACAGATGCTTGCAGTGTGGCTGGAGAGGCAGCCCGAGCATTAGAAGGCAGGATAATTATGTCTTCAATTATATGGTACACACTACAGGCATTAAAGAATTTAAGAGAATGGGGAGATCAGAGGTGGCTTGCTTATTTAGGGAAGGCTTCGAGGAGTTAGCATGGGCTATAAAAGGGTTGTGCTGGTGTGTGTGTATGTGTGTGTGCGCGCACACACACGATGTTTAGACAGGTAAAGCGGGAAAGGGCGCCTTCTAGAAAAAGGGCATAGCATGAGCACAGGAGCAGTGACATGGATGAGTGTGGCCAGGAGAGGGCTACCTGCAGAGGAGTATGCAGAATCAGCTGGAACAGGGAGAAAAGGAAAAGATTACTGCAGGTCTTAAAAGCTAGGCTGAGGGGATTACTTTTGATAGAATCAGATATAGGAAGCCAGTGGGAACCAACATAGTCTTTTATTTACGTAGATTTTATTTATTTTCCTTTTCTTTTCTTTGTCTAAAGATTTTATTTTTCAGTAGTCTCCACCTCCCAGCATGAGGCCTCGAACTCATACCCTAAGATCAAGAGTTGGATTCTCCACCAACCGAGCCGGACTCCCCTAGTTAGGGAGATTGTAAATGTGAGAAATCACTGGTTGTAAATTTGACCACAGTGGTGTGCTTATTTCTTTGGACTTGGGGAAAAACTGGTAGGCTTTTGAATCTTGAAATTCAGACCATGGAAGTTTACTTTTCTTCTCTGTTTTATCTCCCCGACCAGATTGCCACAGCAGTGAAGTTTCTACAGAATTCCCGAGTCCGTCAGAGCCCGCTTGCGACCAAGAGAGCGTTCCTTAAGAAGAAAGGTACAGGTTCCCCACAGCCATGATGTGTGGCCTGCAGAAAGGGGCTGGGGACGGGGCAGATGGAAGCCACGGTGTTGCCGAGAGGACTCCCTGTAGCCGTCCTACTACAGGGGGTGGGGGTGTGGGGAGCCCCTCAGGGAGAATGCAGACTTCTTTCCTCACAGTCGAGTGGAGAGGTGATGCCGTCTGGCTGATTGAGTGCCACATACAAGGCCAACAACCTAGCCCGGGACAGCCGGGCACAGGCGGCAAGGAGAGGCCCACTGGATAGGACTGTGGAGGACTTGTATTTTCTGGTCTCTTCTTCTGATAATATGACCCTGGCTACACAATGCCTGGCCTCAGGTTAGGAGGTCTGCTGCCTCAGTAAAGAACCAGGGAGAAAGAAATTGAAGGGCGAGGGAAATGAGATGGCTGAACAAGGTCAGGTTAAGGTCAAGCCTGGGGTCAGTCTGATTTACAGATTGAAGTGGTAAATTACTGGTTTTATGGTATTTCTGTAAGCAGGGATTAAATGGGTCTTGACAAATTCAATATTGTCCAGAGCAGAAAGACTCTCTTCTGGCTCTGTTGCAATTTAGGATAATTTTCTTCTTTTTGTAAAATACAAAACAAACCCCCAAACGAACAGCAACAACAACAACAAAAGAAATCTGCCTTTTCATTCTTTGAACATTTAATTTTCTAGAAAGCTGGAAAGTTATATAAAGGCCCTTATACACCATGAGTAGGGGGAGCTGAGGTTCCCCCCACCCCCAACAAAGCTCTTTTTCCTTTAGGAGCTGGAATGTCAGCCTCTAAATTGTAGGTTGTGAGCTTTAAGTCATCTGTGGCTGGAATAGAAGACGCAGTGGCTTGGTGGTGTTTCCTGGGTCTGTTATGCCACCAAGGGGATGCTTGCCGGACCATGTCCCTGGCCTGTGCCCTTGCAGTTTCGGCAGAACGAGCCCGAAGCTCTCCATTCGCAGGCATCAGTTCAGGGGCAGCCTCGGGGGCCGGCTGAGCTGGTGAGGGGCGCTGTGCTCCTGGCCTGGTGCTCGGCCCTCATTCGGAGGCGGTTATTAAAATTTGGAGTGCGTTGGCCAGCCTCTCCACTCCGCAGCCATCATGCCATAAAAGAGTTTTTCCTTGAAATATGTGTACCTATGGGGAGTAATTAATCATAAAAGCTTGGGGATTTCAGCTCCCTCATCAAAGCATGGAAGCTCAGGAAAGCTGAGCCTAAAAGCCGTGCTGATTACCCGGGGAAACCTGAGACAAAATCTATGGTTGCCGAGAGCTCCTTTGCCCCAGTATATTGTGCAGTATTAGAACTGCCTGATCTTCTCTTCTACTGACAATGACCAGTTATTCCTCATTTTCTCTCAAACGCAGCTGGGTTAGAATTTCATTTGCAGAAGGTATTTAGAGCAATTTAGAGACAAATGTCTCTGGTGTTTGCTCGGCACTTCCCCACCGCAGGCTTTGCTGAGCAGTTTTAGTATCAGGAGCTCCATCTAATCTGTTTAATTTTAATAAATCCCTGACTGGGAGAGGGAGAGAGAAAAAAAGAGAGCGGGAGAAACTCTGGACCAAATAATACTTCTTTTAAGTTGGTTGGCTAATAATTACTGTAGAGAGGAAACTGTTTTGTGCAATTATTATTCGTTGCTTCTTTAAAAAACACGAACAAACCCAGTTGATTAATTAATCCATCTAAGAGTGTTTTACCCCGTACCGTGCCCTCTTCTGGGCCTCCAGGGACTCAGCAGAGAAGGGAAAAGGCAGCATCCCTGCCTTCGCCGAGCTTACGTTCTAACAGCCAAAGGCGGACAACAGATGGAAAAACGAGACACGTAGTATGTCGGGTGGCAAGTGCCACGGAGAGAAAGAAGGCCGGGCGCGTGGGGGTGGGGAGCGCCGTTGCTGGGGTGGGAACGGGCTGCGCTTTTAGACAGGGTGACCGGAGCACGCCTCTGGAAGGGTGGTGTGAGCAGAGGCCAGAGGGAGGGGAGTATTTGTCAGTGCGGAATGGGCACAGTTCCTCCTCGACCCCTTGGTTAGGGGAGAGTGTTTAGAAGTTTAGGGCAGTGGGAGCCGCCAGAGAGGCCTCCCACCCGCCTTCCTCCAAAGAGAGCCACAGGAATTTACCCTGAGCCTCAGTCCAGAATGACTGGACGCAATCACCCGTCTCCATTATCCTCTAAAATGCTTGCTTCAGTCAGTAATTATCTGTTTCCGAGTCGAATCCCAATGGGGTAAGTTCTGGCAGGACCTTTTCTGGGCAGAGGATTCCAAGGTTTGATTGGCGTCTGGGGAAGAAGAGCCCCTTAGTGGATTTACACTTCACTTTTTAAATTTCCGGCTGTTCCTTGGGTCAGGTGTACACGGTCAGTGGAGCTTGGCGCCATTCCTGATGGGGAGAGGGAGGAGGGCCTTTGGTGAAGGAGCAAGCGGCTCCCCTGTCCCTCACTGTACTTGGGAAGGAAAGAGAGTTGGCCGGCTGGTCTGTGGGGGTGGGAGGGGATCCTGGGGGGGGGGACCA
>NW_027530007.1:1818299-1819548 GCF_008692635.1 Crocuta crocuta | reverse complement strand
GGTTTGGAGCGCTGGCTTTGGGCGAGCTCGCAGCTACTGTAGTCTTGGCTTTTCCTAGCAAATGTCACTTCGGGGAATTGCAGTGGAGCACTGCCTTGAATTATAATCTTGACTTTCTTTTTTTTAATAAACATCTCTTTCCTGAAAAGGCAAATCCAATTTTGTTTTTCTTTTAATATTATTTAATATTTAATATAGAAATTGAGGTCCCTGTAGTGCATGTCAGTTCAGTGGAAAATGAGGGTTACTTTAGGCACATCAGCTGAGTTTGTTTTAATGTGAAACCACAGCCGGAAGCAGAGCTGAAGGCTGCCGCTGATACTGACAGGTTACATGCTGTGCTCTCAGATTTGGGGGGCCGGGGAGGGGCAGGGTGGGCTAGTGGCCAGTGAGTGGAACAGGCATGCAAGAGAGCTGGCCTGCCAAGGTCTTCTGTGTTTGTGGCCTTTCTTGTTTTTGTATTTTGCGATGTCTTCTGGATGCTTTAAAGTCTGAATATGGAGTCATTAATGAGAAACATGAAGTTATTGGAACCATTTATCATTTTCTTTGAAGTTTGTACCGCCATTTTGTGTAATTTACAACATTTCTTTCTTTTATCGGGAATTTTTTGGATGAAAGAGAAAAGCAGCTGTTCACCTTCAGAGGGTTAGTTAGAATAAGGGTTTTTGTTTTCCTTCCAACCACTTGATTCTGCAGATGGCACATCGACTGCAGTCAGCCAAACATGGGGATCACCGGGCTGTGTGTGGGGCTGAAGCCCTCCTCGATCTGGACCCGCCACAGAACCCATTCTCACCGTGCAGGCGTCGTGTCTGGGCTTTAAGTGGGCTGCGGTCCAGGAGGTTAGAGTAGCTTAAAAACAGGAATAGAATCGGTCCAGAAAGTTAGAGGCTTGGACAGCGTTGTCAATAGGCTTATGTTGATTTGACACCCTATCCAACCACAGAATGTAGGAGGCGGGCTGCTTCCAAACACGTTGGCAGGCTGAGTGCAAGGTGGGTAAATGTGGTGCCTGTTCGTCCAGGGCACGGGGGCAGGTGGCATGGTTGGGGGGGGGGTGCAGACAGCGTTGTCTGGTAGCTTACTCTCATATATATGTTGCAAAGCAGGCTTCTAGAAAAACGACGAGCGTCATACACGTTTCTGTATAATCTTGCCTAAAGGGGCCTGGGCGGTGTTGGCTGGGACTTGTGCTTATGGTGGCTTTCTCAAGGGTGTAAGGAAAGGGCTGTGCTCTCGCTCATCT
>NW_027530007.1:1805413-1816976 GCF_008692635.1 Crocuta crocuta | reverse complement strand
GGGGGGGGGGGGGGGGGGGTGGGAGGAAGGGGAGGAGAACTGAGCAGACAAGGCACACCACCATCCTTTCTGATTCTAAAAGGTGAAACAAGATCTTATCTTTCTTCTGTTCCTGGAAGCGGAACCCCCTGGTAGCAGAGCTGCCTCCTTGCTGGAAATGAACTTGAGGAAGAAACCTGATGGTCTCAACCTTGGTAGTGGGGTAGAGGTGAAGGGCTGCTCTCGCCGGAGTATTTTAAGGGGGAGTAAATTCTTACACAGATTTCAATTTAACTCTCTTTTATTACTTTTCTTTTTTATCATTTACGTCCATTTCATGAGGTAGTTTGCATGTCCTTGAATGGAATCTCGTTACCATGAAAGCTTTTTTAGCATTGATTTCATAACAGTCTTAATTTAATAGCTCCGTCATTACTGAGAAGCTCTGGGAGTGGGGCCCTGGCTTTCCAGGTCACTGACCTTTTAATTACAAACCTTGTTCTGATGGCCAGGTTATCGACTGGACAGCTCCCAGCGTGTGCCCCCAGGATGAAAACGAAAATAACTATGTTTCCTCCCCCATCTCCAGGAAAAAAAAAATTGTAACCTCATGTGTTTCTAAAATTAATTTTCTCCTTCAGCTTTACTTTATAATTAATTCTTTAACGTGTCTTAGTGAGGCCAGAGAAGTATTTTTATAATGCTGTTCTTTCTAGAGCTTGGGTCCATCAGAGAGCTTGGAGGGGGCAGGGAAGGGAGATGGAGATCTCGCCAGCTCCCACCCACCCCATGCTTGACGGTGGCCCATTTCCTCACCCTCGGAGACTCCTGCGGCTGAGCTGGGAGGAATGGTATCGGCTCTGTGAGAGGCTGGCTGGCCCTTCCGGTTCTTTGTTAACAGGCGGATCGTGGCATCGAAGATTTAGATTCATTCATGTATTTATGGGAGTAATTGTGCCTTCTCTATCATGGGTGTTTCATTTCATTTATTTATTTTATTTACTTAAGAGATGTTTTGTTTTATTTATTTTTTTTAAAGTAATCTCTACCCCCAGTGTGGGACTTGAACCCACGACCCTGAGATCAAGAGTCTCACACTCTACTGGCTGAGCCAGCCAGGTGCCCCCGACACAGACGTTTTAAAAAGATGCTCCCCTTCTGGGCAAAGATAAGGGTTGGGTGACTTTTCTTATTGTCATACCTCTGTGTTAGCCTTAGATGACTGAAAGAAACAAAATAACCTACCTGAGGAGTTCTGCTCGGTCATGAGCTTGAACCGAATACATGATCTGGGTTCTCTCTCACTGATGATGAAGAGAGAAAGAAAAAGGACAGGACAGTGACTGGTAGGTAGGGTGACCACTGGTTCTGGTTTGCCCAAGACTGTCCTGCTTTCAACACTGGAACTCCTGTGCCCCCCAGGGCTGGGCAAACAGGTCCCCCTGGCAGGGCAAGCCTTCCCCCCGGAGTGAGGGCTAGGAGACACAAGATGGGTGTGTGTGGGAAGCCGGGGGAAGAGGTTCACCAGCAGTCCGTTCCCCGGGGGTCCAGCTGCAGCCCAGCGGCCTTTCCTCCAACACTGCCCGCCGTCACTCCCCCAGGCCCCCTCTGCTGTGGGTCCGGAGCAGAGCCCCTGGGGCGCCCCGCGCCCCGCAGGTGAGTGAGGAGCTGCTGGTGGCCGAGCAGGCAGGGCTGCGTACGGCAGCCTCGGGCTCGTTCCTGAGGATGATTGAGCACCTCCATCCATCTGTTGTGAACGGACCATCTTCCTTCCCTGCCAGTCTTGCATCTGCATATCCGTCACCTGCTGTTTCGGACCGGCCTATTCATCACGCTGTCTGGTGATCCCCCCATCAATTTTCCTGCTCCCCTTGCTATCCAGACTTGTCTTCAACTCCAGAGATTTTTTTCAGCATCCAGGATGCGAGCTGCAGCAGCTGGACCAGCTGAATGTCCTGGAAACAGGGACGCTGTGGCTATTTAGAGGGGAACGGATAGGACTTGCTCCCCCAGAAGGCCGAGCCGAGTAGGTTCCTGCCCTTCACCCTGCCCTGGGGGGCCAGTGGCACGGGGAGCTGGGGGGGGGACAAAGCTCTTTGGGGTTTACCTAGTTGCTTTGAAGTTTGCCCTGAACATGACGAATGGTTCCTCTCTTCTTGAGCTTGTGTGTCTGCGGCAGTTCCACAAGGAAAGCGGACTGACACGGTCATGTCCGGTAGTAGTCTTTTTAAAGTGTTTTTTTTTTTCTTTGTGGAAAGGTAAGATATGTCTGTGGCTTCCAAAATTCAAACCGTAAAGAAGGATATCCAGTCAGAAATTAGCCTTCCTCCTTTCTCTTGTGCCTGTCCCCTTCATCCTCCTTTCCAGAGGATGCTGCTCCTCATTCACGGTTTCTTACGTATTGTTCCAGAGATAATCTACCCGTATGAAAGCAGGTTAATATTTATTACTCCTCCCAGAGAAACACAAACACTTTTTTCGTGTTTGTGTTTTTTCGTGCAGTGGTGGCATATTTTACAGTTCACCTTTACACTTGACATTACATTTGGGCATTCATTCCACATCAGCACCCACAGATGGGGTTCCTCCTCCTCAGCGGCTGCATGGTACTCCAGGACGACCAGGGACCGGAATGTTTTTGGACCAGTCCCAAATTAGTGGACATTTAGATCGGTTCCTGTCTTTTGTTGTTTCAGACGTGCCCCAGTGGGTGGATGCCCTTGTGTAGACATCGTTGGCACTCCGCTAAAGTACAACTGCTTTGCACACGTGAGAAGGCTAGGGTGTATTTTTCTTGCCTAAAATTTCATGAGACTGTGTCCACCCCCCAGAAAGAATAGGAAACTGTTTTCTAATGTAAACATGACTGTAGGTGGAAAGAAATTAATAAAAGAAAAAAGGCCGCCATAACATAGTATCATCTTAGCACAGATTTGGATTCTGAGGGGACATTCTGGTCATTGGTCAGAGGAAAAAAATGCATTCTTTCTAAAAGAATCCTCTTTCTGCCCATTTTCAAAGAGGATGTGGGCTCCTAAATTTAATTTTTGATGCAAAAAAATTCAAATAAATGGAAAGCTTCCGAAACATGGCTATGATCTGTTTCCGAATAGATGGCTTAGTTGTCTTTTGCTGTTATCGGACGATTTACGGGTCCTTGGCTATTGGCTAGGTGGTCGGCCCTTGTTCAGTACCTGTCGTGTGTAGAGTATTATTACACCACATGCTACGTGAGAAAACAGCAAAGCACCTGTCTTCTCAGTAGAGGGAGGTGGGGATGGGGCAGAGCACTCATCAGCTGTGTCTGTGCACATCCACGAAGGGCGGCCATGTCTCAGTTAGAAGCTGACACTGTTCGACCAGGAGAGACTGCAGTAGAAAGCTCACTGGACTGCGAGTCCCTCAAGGGCAGAGGCTGCCTCACTTCCCAGCTCCCTCCACACCCAGCAGAGTCAGCCCCTGTCAGAGGCTAATGAAGGAGGGGCTGAATGCACGATGGCCACAAATGGAAGGTGCTCACCAGGGAAAGTTTGCAGAAGGAGCTTGGCTTTTTTTTTTTTTTTTTTTTTTTTAATTTATTTTGAGAGACACAGAGACAGCATGAGTGAGGAAGGGGCAGAGAGGGAGAGAGAGAATCCCAAGCCAGCTCAGAGCCTGAAGCAGGGCTTGAACCCACGTCGGCTTTTCTTCAGTCTACAATGCGTGTATCTGCTCATCTCCAGGATACACATCAGGTAGTTTCAGAATTGCTGTTTACCATTGCCAGGTTGAGTACAGTGTTCGGATGCAGTTCTTATTGTCTTTGGCCTTACAGTATCCACTGAAAACGCTCTTTTCCGGTGTTCCTTAGGTCAGCAGAGTTCCATCTTAACCTAGACATTGAGGGAGGCACTGGGCATAGATGGTCAAAGAGTGGGAAGGATGTTGTTAGTGAGGGAGGCTCACACCAAGGCTTCTGTGCTGTTAGCTGGATTGGCCCATGGGCTCTGCAGAAAAGAGAATTGAGGTTGGTGAGATGAGCAGTGAGGAAGGAGCCAGTGTTAGGACTCAGTTTGATAAATAATTGTGGATAGCAGTTTTGAACCCACTGAAACTCTGTCATAGCTCTATTGAGAAAGTTTACTCTGGGCTCTGTATCTGAACCAAAGAGGCCTGGTAATATGATAAAACCAGCCACAAAGAAGGCACTGCGAAGCCTGCTGTCAAATGCAGAGGATCTGGACTGGGAAGGTGGCAGTCAAGATGGAAATAAAAATGCCAGCATATTTATGTAGATAATGTTATGGTTTACAAAACACACCCTAGTTTCTTCTTCACTATAGTCTTTGTAGTTGGCGAGTTAATATTTGTTGAATGAATGAATGAATAGAATACGTGATTCAATGAAACTCCCAGTTTACGGATGAGGAAACCGAGGCTTAGATTAAGCAGTGCAAGTATGTGGCAGAAGTAGAATTAGGACCCGGTCTTCTGACTAGAGATCTTTGAACTCTACCACATACTTTCTGGAAAGGAAGGACAGAGCCACTGAAAGTGTAAGAAAAAGAGGAATGAGGCATGCTCAGTAGTGGGTGGGGTGTGTGAGGTAAGGGAGGCGGGGCTGCAGGTGACTTGTGGTGGTAGAGGGTTAAGCTGCTTTAATTGGGCAATTTTTAAAAATTTTGACATGTCTATACCCGTGAAACCACCACTGCAGTCATGACGGTGAAACAGACTGATCACCCCCAAATGTTTCCTCCTACCTTCCGCCTTCCGCCCCCGACCCCACCCCCAGTTCCCACATAAGCACTGATCTGCTTTCTTCTGGAAAGATTAGTTTGCCTTTTCTAGAATTTCATATAAATGGGATTATATAGTATGTGTCCTTTTTTCGGTCTGGCTTTTCTCGCACGGCGTTTGAGATTTGTCTACGTTGCTACATGTATGAGTGGTTCATTACTTTTTATTGCTGAACAGTATCCCATTGTTTGGATAGAATGCAACTTGTTCACCTGTCCACTTGTTGATGAATATTTGAGTTTCTTGTTTTCAGCTTTTAAAAATAAACCTGCTATGGATGCCTGGGTGGCTCAGTTGGTTAAGCGGCCGACTCTTGACTTTGGCTCAGGTCATGATCTCACAGTTTCCTGAATTCAAGCCCCGCATTGGGATTCTCTCTCTCCTCTCTCTCTGCCCCTCCCCCGCTCACCGGTGCTCATGCTGTCTCTCAAAACAAATAAATAAACTTAAAAAAAAGCAGCTATGAATATTTATGTATCGATCTTTGTTGGGACATATGATTCTTGTTCTTTTGGGCAGATACTGATGGGTGGAATGTGGTGGGTATATGTGTAACTGGTTAACACATTTCCAAAATGTTTTTGAAAGTGGTTGTGTCATTTTATATTCTCCCCAGTTGTGTATGAGTGTGCAGGTTTTGGAGCATGGAGAATAGGAATATACAGGTGTCATATTTGTAATTTCTTTCCAATAGTAAAACCACATGGCTTTGGAAGCATTCTTTTTTTTTTTTTAAATTTTTTAACATTTATTCATTTTTGAGAGCGAGTGAGTGCATGCAAGTGGGGGAGGGACAGAGAGAGAGAGGGAGACACATAATCCAGAGCAGGCTCCAGGCTCCACCCGAGCTGTCAGCGCAGAGCCCGACGCAGGGCTCTAACTCACAAACCATGAGATCATGACCTGAGCTGAAGTCGGTCACTTAACTGACCAGCCACCCAGGCGCCCGCTTTGGAAGCATTTGTAAGAGAGACTAAATAATAGGTCATGTTTGGAATACTTCAGCGTAGGAGGTGATGGTGCACTGACATTCTGGGTCAAAATGCTAGCTCCAGTAACTTCCTAGCTGTGTGGCCCTGGATAAAACACTTAACCTCACTGTGCTGTGGTTTCTTTATCGGTAGAATGGGGTTAATGGTAGCATTTACTACAAAAGACTCTTGTAAGAATTAAATGAAAATGATGTGAAAAGTGCTCAGCAGAATGCCTGGTGCTAAAATCAGAGCTTCCGGGATGATGACTGTGATATAACAGAGAATATCCTCTTAGAAGGTACATTCTTAACGGGTAGTCAGTTTGCTGTAATGTTACATTAAAAAGACAGACTTGTTGGGGTCATAAAAATTCACACAACAGGAGCCTCAAGGAATTTTGAGCAGAGAGGGATTTAATACAGGCAGTTAGGATCTGGCTCAGGACAGAAAGGGCCGGAGGAATGGACTCAAGGCCAGGCTTCCGGGAATGACTAGCTTGCCAGGGGAGCTGCTGCACCCTCTGTTCCAGTCAGGAAAGTGGGGAATCAGGAGGCTGCCCCCGGAGCATTCGAGTTCAAGAGCATACCCTCGTAGCCGTGACTCAGGGGTCAGGAAGTTGCTGCGGCCTCCGCTGCACCATGTTCTACATCCGTAAAAACAGTGGCAGGACGTTGGGAAATGAACTTGACTTCTACCTCCATAAAATTGCCCCTTGGCCCCCATGAAGCGAGGGCTAGAGATTGGACACTGCGACAGGGAACCTCGGTGTTTCCGGTATCTTGCTCGCCCGTTAGCCTGCGTTCGCAAATCAAAAGCAGCGGCCATGGGTCTTTTACCTCATTTCTGCTTTTCACCCCACATGTCAGTGCACCTAACTCCCAGTTCAGGACTCTAGCTGCTAAGGAGTCTGGGAAGGGTGGCTTTTAGCATCTGGCTTCTCTGATACAGGAAGGCACATGAGGAAGAGGTGGGGATGACCGCTGAGTGCCTTCAGAGAAGCCCGTAGAAGAAAAAAGATTCACATGTACAACACACTTGCCCCCAAACAGGGCCTGAGCACCTCTTTATCATAAGCCCCTTTCTTACTGAAGGCTTAACTTGGCATTTTCCAAAGCTTTTAGGTAAACAGCCCACAAAACAAGGGAAGCATTCATCTGGCCCCACAGCACGCTAATAAAAAGTCGGTCCGGAGAGAGGTCGCGTTGTCAGTCTATAGCCAGGCGGTGGTGGCTCAGCTATAAATCTAAAGTGTTTCATTCAGCAAAGAGCCAATTGTATGTATATGTAAGGGAAGGATACTGTTGTAGTCAACCATTCTTGTTGTTTTTGAGAAGAGCTAGGCCTGTAATNCTAAAGTGTTTCATTCAGCAAAGAGCCAATTGTATGTATATGTAAGGGAAGGATACTGTTGTAGTCAACCATTCTTGTTTTTGAGAAGAGCTAGGCCTGTAACTGCTAACAAAAGTGGTGGTGATATATCTCCAGTTTGTGCAAGAGGTAAATATTGATGTGTTCTGTACCGCCACTGGCTTTCTGAGATGGTTGTAAGAATACTCGTCACTCCTTCCTTGCTCACTTAGGGATGGGAGTTGTAAGGAGATTTATCTGCTGAGGGCAGGCAAGGGAGTTTTCACCAAAGGGACTATGTGATACTTGGGTTTGTCTGAAAAACATTTAAAGTAGGGACTTGTGAAACTTAACCTAAGGTACGCCATTAGGCAGTCTCTCTTCCACAATATGTTATGTTGATGGGGCTCTAATTAGAAAGATTGTAAAGTAACTTTGGGTTGTATTTCTTCATGTACCAATCCATTGTTAAATGGACATTTTTGAGCCTGTCCTGTGTGCGTGTGTTAAGAGTAACTGTATTTGCTAAGCGTGAGTTGGTGTGCTTTTATTTTACATTCACTTTCCATTGTAGGCTTGCTAGGGTGTTCAGTGGACAGCTTTATCTCCTTTCCATTTGTGACAGTAAGTGGAGGTTGCTTCTAACGGTCCTGACGCAGTGGCCTGATGGGGCACGCAGGCCTCCTCTTGAAATCAAACAGCTTGACTCCTTTTTCCCTTCCAGCTTTCCCTGGGCCTGCATTCGGTTTCTAAACCATTCTGGTAGGAGCTAGTCTTCTCAGATGTCACCCCATCGTAAGACAGAAGACTTGCGAATGCTCCAGTCTCTTGCTGTTAATTATTCTTTTGGTTTTTAAAGCCCTTTCGAGCAATCTTTCTGTAATTAGATTGTTGAGTAGATTGTCTGTAGTCATAAGGTGGTCTTTAAGTTTTGTGTAGATTTCCAGTTTGTTAAATGATTGCAAAGGCTTTCATTCATAAAGTTGAAGTTTACCTTATCATGGCATTTCAGGGGAAAAAATCATGACCCTCTGTGATAAATTAAATATCACAGCCACACAAATGTCATCTTTTCAGTGAAACCTACAAGTGCGGAGGAGCAGGACTCCCGTCCACTCTGTTTTTAGCTTCAAGCTGCAGCTGGACTCTCGGCCAACAAGGAAAGTATTGTACCTCCGACAGGGGTGAGCCTCTCAAGCTAAAGAACAAAGCTTTACCCTCTCCTGCTTTGCGAGTCACAAACAGAATTGTCAATTAAATTATTCTAATTGCAAAATTTGGGGTCTTGGCCGAAAGAACACAGGTTGAGTTTGAAGAAGAGGCTGTTAGAAAAATCAGTTTAACTTACAAACGGAGCTAATTTGTACAGAATGTAATTGAAAGAGAATAAATATGGAGATTCATGATGACCTCTTTTGAGTCCATTTCTGATATTTACTTACATTTTTTTTTCTTCAGTCAAAGCCTCTACATGAAGCAGTCCCGGAAAGAGCAGACTAAGCACTAAAATAGAACAGAAAATAGTGCCGTTCTTTGCAAGGCCTGAATACCTGATTTTGAAAGCTTTTTACCACTCGTTCATTCATTTGTTCATCCAGCCAACAAGTGTTGAGCATATTTTTTTGAAGGCACTGTGCTGGCCCTAACACTGAGAATATCAGGGTTAATAAAATGCAGCAATCTGGCATGGAGACAGAATCCCCCGGAAATGTGGAATGTGCAGAATTGTCGCAGTTAAGCAAGGTGCCGTGGGAAGATGATATTGGGAGTGTGGGAGGGGTGCATCGGGAGGGGTACTGAAAGCACAGTACAAAGAACGAGAGGGTCGGCCGAGCCACAGCCAGCTCAAAGACTCCAGTGCAGACAAGGAGCCTGATTTGACCTGAGAATCCATAGCGGGGTGGAAAGAAGAGGGACATCTTACCAACTTCCATCTAGAGATGCCATAGAAAATAGAAGTTCTGTTGGAGTTTCCTATCAGTCTGTAAAATCAGTGACTGGGGTCCGTCCCCGTTCCCCAGGCATTCCTGGTCTGTGGTCTGCTGAGCACTATGCTGAGTGCACGCCGTGGGGACACAGATGCCCCATGCCATTGGAGAACTTGGTGGTGAGGCAGTAGAAACTACTAGTGACGCACTTGTCATTCATAAGCGAGCCTGAAGTGATTCGATACAGACTCTATGATCGCCACTGGCCTCTGTAGCTTGCTTTACATTTAAAAGCATTCTCACATAGGTGTACTCATTCAGTCTTCATGGTGACCCGAATTAGCTCCTCAAAAACAGTGTCCGTGAGCTCGGAAACATCGGGCAGCCCCCCAAATCCGAGGAACAGGTCTCTGTCGTCAGTGAGTGGTTGAATTTCAGTGCGTCACTGCGCCCTCCGCTCCTGTAGACGGGGCTCTTCTCCAAGAGTGCCGCTCTTAGAGATGAAATCCGGAGTGACCACAGAGGCTCTTTCTTTCCTGCACGTCTTTTCACATGCGTTTCTCTGACCAGGAATACAAGTAATGTTAGTTTTACGTATTTGTGGAGATATCCTTGCTGCATTCCAGGAGGGCTCTCTCCCTAAGAGCTCATTCTTGTGCTCTGGAAGGGGAAGGTTTGGGCTTGAGAGGAAGGCTGTTAGTAAATGCTGTTGACTTTGTCGTTCTGTGTGGAGGCTTCTGTCAGGACAATAAAGGGTAAACAGGGTGATCTCTGCTCCGGTGGAGAGGTCGAATGGTTACATTACACAATCTTCTAGAGCGTCTTGCAGCAAATACATGGGTTATATTAAAAATTGCAATCATATCATTTTTTATAGTAAATTGCTGACCTTATGCAGTAGAATCAGCTTTATTGAATTTCGCCAAAAATGCGTTTATAATTCTGCCATACACACATGATATTCATGTCCTTGCTGTCCATGTGGAAGTGTCCCTTTTTATGATGTTAAACAAATTAAATCGACTTTCTCCTGAGCTGCTGTGCCTCACCTTTAAGATCCACTCTCAGGAGTTGAACTCCCACAGAGCAGAGCTCACCTCCATCAGCGTGGATGTCCTCACATCCTGCAGAACACTGGGGTCTGGTGCACTGGTAAAGCCTTGCCCTGGCCGCCCGGATCTGGCTTTCAGAGTATTTTGAGGTGGTTCTGGGGCCGTTAATATATATTGCGTATACAACTGAACGCTAACAAGGCCTTGCCGTTATTACCCTGTTTGTTTTGAGGAAATGGTAGGTATTTGTTTAAAAGCATTTCATGGTGAACCGAGAAAACACACGGATAGTTCGTTCTCAGCGTATTTGCTGATGAATATTCATCACAAAAGATTAATCTTTTTAAAAAAATGTTTATTATTTTTGAGAGAGAGCGAGTGAGCGAGCGGAGAGGGACAGAGAGGGACAGAGGGAGAGGAAGAGAGAGGGAGAGAGAGAGAGAGAATCTGCCGTCTGATGCAGGGCTCAAACCCACGAACCATGAGATCGTGACCTGAGCCGAAACCAAGAGGCAGACGCTTAACTGACTGAGCCACCCAGGCACCCTGCAAAGGTTTGTATCTTGGACCAATTCTTGTTTAATTCTCTGTAGCTCTGCTGCCTTTCCAGCCAGTGATGGCTCAGGGATGTAAACTTGTTTTCCTGTCAGTCTAACAAAAGCACAACCAGGAAGTTATAATGCATGTTTAAGGGAAACAAACATTTTTAAATGATCTGCTTCTTAGAATCATTGCTTTGAGTTTCTCTCAAAGAATGGCTGTTATGTATATGTCTATACGTGTGTATGTATGAATTGCTAGTCCCCAGTTCTGTACCCAGAGGCAGTAGGATACAGTGGAAAAATCTGTCCAACCATTGACTAATTTATTAAGTGTCCATTTCTTTTATGGCCAACATTCGTTCTAAGCACTAAAAGTATGAAAATGAGATCTAATCTTGGTGGTCCAGTGAGGGTCCATGGTGTGCAAACAGGTGTCATAGGGGTGATAGCCCATTACAGGTGCTGTAGCAGGTGAATGTGTAGGGACCCAGACGAGGGGGTGATGGGTTTTGTGGTGGGAGAGGAAGATTGGAGCGGAAGGTTAGAAAAGGCCTCATAGGGGAGGTCACCCTTACAGGAGTCCCCAAGAGGATTAGTCATCTCTAGAGTCTGGGGAGCAGGGCTGACTTCAATCCATGCAGGGATGGGATGAGAACATCGGGTCTGAGACCAGGAATGACCCGGAGATTCGGGAAACAGGCTGGGAAGTTGGAGAGGGAGGGGTCAGACCTTATTTGTATTAACTCAAGGGTTTGGGTTTTATTATGTGGACAGTGGGGAAGCTGTGAAGGATTTTATGGAGAATAATATATCCTGTTTGTGTTTCAGAAAGCTCTCTCCCAGGGTAGGGTGGGCAGTTAGGAGTTCGTTGCAGTAAATCAGGTGAGAAATGATGGATGGGGAGGAGCACTTGCTGTGGGGATGGATCAGGGAAGGTGCGGGGGGGGGGGGGGGAAACCCGC
>NW_027530007.1:1763836-1805203 GCF_008692635.1 Crocuta crocuta | reverse complement strand
GGTGGAGAATCCGCAGGGGTTGGTGGGTGAATGATGCCAGGAGTGAAGGGGAGGGAGGCGTCTGCTCACTGCCCAGGGTTTTGGTCTGGGGACCCAGATGATGGAGGAGAACGGATAGCGTGGAGAGAGTGCCAGGCCGGGAGTCAGACGACAGGGAGGCGAGAGAAGGCCTAAAGGAGGTCCCAGAGCCCCCCGTGGTGTGGTTAGTGCCTGCACCCGCAGCTGTACCTCTGTGTGTCACTGTCACACACCAGTTGTGTGGGCTGGGTCTCCCGGCTCTCACGTCACCTCCACGGGTGACTGTCTGCCTTGCCGTCTATGTGGGGAGACATTGGTAAGTGGTTTCGCTGAAATTTGAAGCTCTCTGAAGAAAGAGGGGGGATTGGCTTTTGTGAGGCAGGTGGCATTTTATCTGGAAACGGCTTCCCCCCCGAGAAGCCTGTCCCTGCTTCTGGTGAAGCCTGCCCCTCCTGCTGAGGAGGATCGCACTGAATCGGACCGTGATCGTGGCAGGCTGCCACTGAAAACTCACCTTCCAGAAAGCTCCTCTCTCCCTTGCCATCAGCTCCTTGCTCCCTCTTCCCCGAGTTCGTCCATCTGTGTCTGTATGTGTTTCCACTGATGTCCTCGTGATGGCCGGCAGGCTCCGCTGGTGTGTGGTGTGGCCTCTTGGTGTGACCTGCCCCTGCACGTGCCTTGGTTTTCCGGTAGCAGGTGGCCTTCTCGGTACCTTACCTCTTCTGAATCGATGAGTCAGAGGGATGGAAAGTGTGTGGAGCGAGGGCAGGAGGCCTGAGGCAGCAGCTCCAGCAGGAGTGAGGGTGAAGGAGACCTCGCCGGGCTTGTTAGTGTGACCAGGACTCCCTGGGAGGCCCCAGAGGTCCCAGAGCCCCGTGGCCTGGGTCTCCTGGAGGAGGGATGGAGGGGGAAGAGCATGTCACTTCCCCAGGCCCCTCCTCTGGAGCTGGTCCAGCTCCCCCCCGGGACGTAGACACGCAGCTTCAAACCGCCCTGTAGCTCCGCCTGGCCCGTGCTGGGGGTGGACTGTCACCTGCAGTTTTAAAAAACGTATAGGTTACACATCTTTGAAAAAAAAGTATACGTGACAGCAAGTTTCTTCCCTGTAGGCATCTTGCTCAGTTGGCTTTTGTCCAGCCTTTCCATGGAAAACAGCCTCCTTGTTTGATTTGAGGCTGCTTTAAAGCTGGACATCTCTGGGGGCGCCTAGGCGGTGTCTTGGGCTCAGGTCATCATCTCACAGTTTATGAGTTCGAGCCCCACGTCGGGCTCTGTGCTACAGCTCAGAGCCTGGAGCCTGCTTCGGATTCTGTGTTTCCCTCCCTCTCTGCCCTTCCTCTGTTCATGCTCTCTGTCTGTCTCTCAAAAATAAATGTTTAAAAAAAAAATGGACATCTCTGGAATTCACCCTTCCGTTCCCCTCATTAAAATCACCCACCGGATCTCTCTCTGCCCCCGCTTTCCCCCTCATCCCCATCTAGTCTCTTACTGACCATTTCTGTCTGGTCACTTTGTAGTCCACTCTGGTGGCCATTGCCTCTTCTTCTGCCTTTTTTTTAATTAAGATTTTTAAACAGTAAATTGTTTTGTTTTGAGGTACCTGGGTGGCTCAGTCGGTTAAAGCGTCCGACTTCGGCTCAGGTCATGATCTCATGCTTTGTGGGTTTGAGCCCCATGTCAGGCTCTGTGCTGACAGCTCAGAGCCTGGAGCCTGTCTTCGGATTCTGTATCTCCCTCTCTCTCTTCCCCTCCCCTGCTCACGCTGTCTCTCTCTCTCAAAAATAAATAAAACATTAAAAATTTGTGTTTTTTTTTTTTAATTTTTAAGTTTCTTTTCTTTTTTTTTTCAGAGAGAGAGAGACACACACACACACTGGGGTGAGTTGGGGAGGGACTGAGAGAGAGACACAGAATCCGCAGCAGGCTCCAGGCTCTGAGCTGTCAGCACAGAGCCCAACACGGGACTCAAACTCATGAAGCGTGAGCTCATGACTTGAGCTAAAGTTGGACGCTTAACGGGCTGACCCACCCGGACACCCCCCCAAAATTGTTAATGAATGGTTTGGGCATTTGGTATTGCCATCCATCCACCTCTGGTAACTTTACTAGACATTGGCCTAAAGAGCCTTTCTCCTTCCTCCTTCCCTATGTACATGCTGGGGGGAGGGGGAGGATGGAGGAAATTATGGAGAAAAACATGTTAAAAATGACTTCCAGTGTAAAATGAAAGGGAAAAATCAATGTTTAAGGAAACCCAAAAAAAGCACCTCTCATTATAGTAATTAAACGGCAGCATTTAACCTATCAGAATGTTCTGCATGTGTGAGAGACAAGCCGAGGAGCTGTGGGTTTGAAATTATAGCTCTAATCCTCAGGGAAGAGAATAGTTAAATAATTTGTTTTTGAGGTGCCAGAGCAGAGCTGCAGAGGGTGTGTGTGTGTGTGTGTGTGTGTGCGCACGCGCGTGCGCGCATGTGTGTGCCCCGTGAGGGCGCGGGGCCTCGGTGCCCGTGTTTACTGAGAATACCCTGGAGGTAGGTATTTATCAGCACCTGTGTGCTGTCAAGAAGAACACAAGCTGCCGTTGCCCGTTCATTAGGTTTCCAGAAGAGTCCTGGCCTCACCTGTGGCCGTGCGTTGCATCATACACTAGGACTTGCTTCATCCTGGCCCCCCGGGACGCACAGGGGTGGCTCTGAGAGGAGACAGGATGAGATGACAGAGAGAGGGAGAGAAGCAGGAATTAGGGAAGGAGGCAAGCGGAATGATTTTTTAAAGAGTGTGCAGGGCACAGACTCCCCGGACACAGCGTTCCAACTTACGGGGCCTGGCGCTCCCAGAGCCGCCTGGGCATGAGCAGGGTGCAGGGCGCAGGGGAGAGGGCGGCCTTCTGCACGCAGGCGTCCCCTGCCAGGGCCACCGCTGCTGGCGGGGCTCCTGGGCCGTGATGCAGTGTTGGGCTTGACGTGAATGGCGGGGATTAGCAGTGTGTCCCGTCTGCCCCGTCAGTGGCGTGACCTTTGTCTTGCTGTGCCCCTGGCTGGAGGTCGAGGTGCCGGTAATGCTCCGGGCCGCCGGGAGCCGCTCGCTTTGTCCCTAGACATTCCCAGAGCTTGGCAGCCGCAACCAGGATTCCACAGGATAGGCCGACACATGGCCCAGGGGCGCCGTGCGCATCTGTCCCCGTGCCCCTCATTAGGCGGATGAGCTCTTTAGTGACTTGGGGTGGGGGTGCTGCTACCCTGTGTTCCTTTTAGGCTCACAGTCCCGTCGGTCTCTCCGAGGTCTCTCCGAGAGCACGAAGGGTTTCTATTAGACTAATAAGGAGCCCTGGGGACGCTGGTTACAGTGTGATAATGGTCCCCTTGGAGGGCCCGAGGCAGTCTGTGTGCGCTGACCTCATCCTGGAGGAGGACTGATGAAACCCCGGCCACCCGCCGCCTGAGGTGGGGGTGGGGGCCAGGCTGCCGCGTGCTGCCTCTCCTGCTTCATTAGGACCCGGCTTGCTTGGCTTTGGGGCGTTTCATCAGAACTTCAGTTTTGCTTAAGAACTTTAAAGAGCTGATGAACCTAATGGAATATCTTCTGTAATCACTTAGTACAGCAGCGCACTTCACAGATAACCTGCTAATTCGTCCGCAGAGGACCCAGGGGTCTGCAGGGGGTGATAGGGGCAGTGGTGTTTTGTTTATTTCCATTTTATAGGCTGAGAGATTGAGGCACCTGGAAGTCTGACTTGGCCCAAGGGGTGGGGCCCCACAGATCTGAAAGCTGAGATTAGAGCTCTCTGCCTTTTGGCTTCTGTTGGAACTGTTGGGTCCCACCTTGGAGGCCAGGTTTGGCTTCTCCCATCCTTCCCCCTGCTGCCCGCCTGTTGCCATGTCTTGGACCCCAGTTCGTGTTCATCAATACAGATCTCCGTCATCAGCTGTAATTGCTGCCTGGTATTGTGCTTGAGAATCTCTGTACCATAATTTATTTTAACCGGTCCCCTCAATGGAAATCTAGATGATTTCTGTTTTCCCCATTCTAGCAACCCCTCTTTAATATCCTTGAGAAATAGGTATTTTCTTACTTTTCTGATTATGTTTCTGGGGTAAAAACCCTAGAGTTGGAACTCTGGGTCAAGGAAGCGGGTTGTCGTGTTCGTGTGCCTTGCTAGCCCACGCGCTTTGACGGCCGGTGCCGGCTCCCACGGCAGTGCTGCCGTCAGTGCTCTCCAGCCCGAGTGTGGGCTCCGCGTTGGTCAGGTGTGTCATCTCCGCCGTGTCTTCACAGACACTGCTGTCCAGACACACACACACACACACACCTCCGCCGTGTCTTCACAGACACTGCTGTCCAGACACACACACACACACACACACACACGCACACACACACACACAGCAGAGCAAGATTCACCTGCTTCTCTTCTTTTACGGGCTTCGTTTTCTTGTATGGAATTTGATCAGTTGTTAGTAAAGCAACAGGGGACAGAACTTTGTTTTTCCTAGTGACCAACTCGATTGTTTCAGCACCATTTGTTGATTTATTTCTTTTCCCATGTCACACGTCACCCTTATCTTATGAAATTCTTAAAATACATTGATGTGTGATCAAGGACACTCTGTTCTTGTGCTCTAATACCCACATGGGCTGTTGTGTCTTCATTGTTGTGGATTTGTTACAGTTTTTAAATCTGTGTAGTGTAAGTTGTACTCTTCTTTTGTTCTTTTGAAGAATATGCCTGGCTTTTCTGGCCCTGTGTACTTCTGAGCTCATGTCAGAATCACTGTATCACATTGCTTCCTCTCCTCCTTGATCCCACCCCTCCCTTCCCTGCAGCCAATCAAAAATAAAATCCTTTTGGAATTTTGATTATAATTACATTCAATGTAGAAATTGCTTTGGAGAGAATGGCATCTTTGCAATACATGGTTTTCCCACTCAGGAGTGTGGTGTATCCTTCAAGTCAACTCCGTTCCTCACTGGTGAAGTTTTACATAGTTCTTGCATTTACACTTATAGGGCCTTTATTTTCATTATATTTTCTAATGGATCTTTGCTGATATTTAGGAAAACTATGGATTTCTATGTTTTAAAAATTATTTTACTGTATTCTTTGTAATAGTCCTAATGATTCTTATTCGTTTTCTTAGGTTTTCTCAGTAGCACATCATGTGAAAATAACATTTTCCCTCTCCAGTCTTATATGACTTTGTTATTATTTTGGCTGGGCCTTCCAGAACAGGACTAAGTAAGTACTTGTGCTCAAGGAGGTAAAATGCTTCTCTTCAAAGCATTAATTTAGGAGTGAAAGGCATAGGAATATGAAAGAGATAATAATGATCCCTAGACTTTTCACCTATGTCGGCCGATATGGGTTCTTTGGCCCAAATTGTTTGACATGTTCATACAACCTTGTATTAGAGGATAAAGTCAACGTTATTTCCATTTTCTTCAGGCAGAAAAGCCAAAGACAGTGGGCATGATTTCCAAAGGCACTTGGCCAGTAGATCAGTGACTAGACCCGGATTGCTTTTCCGGTGTGCAACAGAGAGGGATGCAGAGGGGCTGCTGGGTAGCCATTGAGCCGCTGCAGCTTGCCAGCCCCTCCCCGGCCCCTCCGACAGGGGAAAGTCCGGGCAGAAATGGGCAAGTTTTTGACTTAAAGAGGACGTCAGACGTGAATCCTGTAGGATGTCAGCGGTGACTGTTTACCGAAGTAGAGACCTCTCCTGTCTCAGGGATGTGTGTGCATCAGGCAGCTGCTCCCCTCACCCCGAGGCAGATGACGGCAGCGGAGGGAACACAGGATCATTTTATGAACGTGGGGCTGGGTGGCTGCCGGGTGGGGCGCTCGGGTGCCGTTGGCACCAGATGATGAGATTCTGAGTCTGCTTTCCCTGCAGAGAAACTGGGTAGTTCTTCATTTCCTGTAGGATCCAATCCTGTCTGTGTACACTCTCCACCCGGCTTTTTTTGTTTTTTGTTTTTGCCTTGCTATCTTTTTATTCTGAACAATTTCAGAACTACAGAAAAATCTAATGATGTNTGAGTCTGCTTTCCCTGCAGAGAAACTGGGTAGTTCTTCATTTCCTGTAGGATCCAATCCTGTCTGTGTACACTCTCCACCCGGCTTTTTTTGTTTTTTTTTTTTGCCTTGCTATTTTATTCTGAACAATTTCAGAACTACAGAAAAATCTAATGATGCGCTAAACACCCAGATACCTTTTATCCAAGTTTCTCAATTTTTGCCACATTTGCTTTCCTTCTGTCTCTCTCTCTCTCTCCCTCCCTCTCTTTCTACACACACAGTTTTTTTCTCTGACTGTTTTAAAAGTTGCAGACACCGTGACACTTCAACCCGTTACATCAACACATATCTCCTAAAATAGAGTGTTCTGTCACATAAGCCCGCCACATTGTCACACCTAGGGAATTCACGCTAATCCCGTAAAACCATCTCACGTGTAGTCCATGCTCCAGTTTCCCCAGGCCCCACATTTCTTCTGTAGCCTGTAATCAGGGCTCACGTAGGGCGTTTCACTGCCGTGTCTCTTCGTCAAGAACTGTCTTCTTGCCTCTTCTTGCTTTACTTGTCATTGACTGTTTTGAGGAGGTCAGTTGGGTCAGTTTTATAGAATATCATACATACTGGATTTGTCTGGTTGTTTCCCCTTGATAAGATTGAAATTCAACATTTTTGGCAAGAATACTTGATAAGCAATATCATGTCCTTATTATTATGTCACATCAGAAGGTGAGAAATGTCAAATTCCCCCTTATGGTGATGTTAAGCCGATTGCTTGGTTAATGAAGTAACCAGCCGATTTCTCCTCTGTAAAAAGGTACATGTTCCCGTTTGTGATGAGTAGGTCGTCTGAGAAGTGCTGCTGTGAGAGCAATGCCGGCTTACTCCTCAGCAGCCTGTTACTCAGTGGCTTTCGCATCCATTGGAGATGCTTGCTCAAATCAACTGTTTCTTTGGGGTTTAAGAAATAGTGAGGGGCACCTGTCTGGCTTAGTCGGTTAAGCGTCCGACTTTCGCTTAGGTCATGATCTCACGGTTCGTGGGTTCAAGCCCTGCGTTGGGCTCTGTGCTGACAGCCAGCTCAGAGCCTGGAGCCTGTTTCAGAGTCTGTGACTCCCTCTCTCTCTGACCCTCCCCTGCTCACGCTGTCTCTCTCTCTCTCCTAGAAATAAATAAAAATATTAAAAAAGAAAGAAAGAAAGAAAGAAAGAAATAGTGATTTCATGGGGCACCTGCTCAGGTCATGATCTCACGGTTCTGGAGTTCGAGCCCCGCGTCAGGCCATGTTCTGTCAGCTCGGAGCCTGGAGCCTGCTTCGGATTCTGTGTCTCCCTCTGTCTGCCCCTCCCCTGCTCACACTCTGTCTGTCTGTCTCTCTCTCTGTTAAAAATAAACATCAAAAAAATATGATTTTCTAATTTTATTACCTTACATACGTTTGTTTATTGCTAGTTTTTTTCTGTAAAGAAGAACTTTCTCACCTTCCCCCTTCAGTCTCTGTCTCTTGCTCTCACTTTCTATTGAGTATCCCTTCATACTCTTTAGTATTCTATTATAGTCCATTATTATCGTATTTCATTTTAATGCTCATGTGTTCCAAGTTAGGTCAGTGGATGGTTAGCTCCTGGGTCCCTTTTTGGCATAAATGTCTCAGGTGCACCTTTTACTGTCTGTGCCCCACGACATTTCCCTGAAGTTTCTTTTTCTTTAAAGATTTTTTTAAAAAGTAAACTCCACATCCAACGTGTGGCTCAAACTCATGACCCTGAGTTCAAGAGTAGTATGCTGTACCGACTGAGCCAGCCACGTCCCCCCTAAAGTTTCTTTTAGTAGGAATGTTACTTAGAAGCTAGGATCTGGACCGGATTTACACACACACACACACACACACACACACACACGTGCACACACACACAAGGTTTTATTTCTATTTATTCACATGATACATATACAGACACACACAATTCAAACTGAACATTATAAGATTTTCCTGGCATCTCTTATTTTGCATTTATATCTCTTTTTTCTTACACTGAAAAACTGGATTCTTAGGAAGTTTGATAGGATTATCATTTTTTTTTGGTCTCATAAAGAAAAATGGTTAAGTTACACTAATATCGTCGTCAACATTTCTGTTGCTGAAGAGTTTAAGAAAGTTTGAGCTATCTCTGCAGGGTTTTTGTTCTTAGGTTGGTTTAGCAGTTCTTAACATGTTAGGTCTGTAGGGCTCTGGGGGCTTCCCAGAATTCTTTCAGGAACTCAGATCAAAATGATCTTCATAGCCAGTAGCAAGATACTTTTTCCCTCTTCCACTGTGTTGGCATCTGCAGTGACAGTGCGGAAGCAATGGTGGATGAACCTGTTGACCTCTCACTGTATTTTTTACTGATGTGTTTTTTAGAAAAAGGCCATTTCACTGAAGGTTGTCCTTGATGAAAGACTAAAAATGATTAATCTTATTAAATTTCATCACTTGAATATGCATCTTTGTTTTTATTATTAAAAAATACATATTCTCCTGTTTGTTTATGAGAAACAGAGCACGAGCTGGGGAGGGGCAAAGAGAGAGGGAGACACAGAATCCGAAGCAGGCTCTAGGCTCGAGCTGTCAGCACAGAGCCTGATGTGGGGCTCAAACTCACAAGCCATGAGATCATGACCTGAGCTAAAGTTGGACACTTACCCCACTGAGCCACCCAGGCGCCCCTTGACTGTGCATCTTTGTAATAGTCTGTGTGATGAAATAGGAAATAGGCGTAAAGTACTTCTGCTGCGTCCCGAAGCAGAGTGGTTACTGGAGAAGCTCTTGTGTGATCGTTGGGAGTGAAGAGCTGAACCAGCTGCTTTTTTCTTGGATATCGTTTTCACTTGAGGGAACGACAGAGAAACTGACTAACGTCAGACTTTAGTATTTGGAAGACATTTTCTCAGGAATAAATAAAGTGAGTTTGTCATTTCATGGAAAACATACTAATAGTATTTGTTGTCAATAATAAAATTTGAACTTTCAAATGAAATTAATATTTTTGAAAAACATATATCCACTGCCATAAGCCAGGCAGCTTCCCCATAGTTAAAGAAATCTGAGGAGATCATGGTGGTGTTAGTGAGTGTGCTTCTTTGATAAGGTATAAAAAGTGTGTCAACATTTGGAAGCTTTGTATACCTTAGTGAACCAGTATTTCCTAAATGGTCAATGTGTGGTTTTATAAAATTACATGAGTAAAATGACCGTTCAAAGTGCAACATAGACCCATGGATTTTAACAGAAGAGGATATGAAGGTTTATTGATATGATTTCAGATACCACATTGCAACTAATCCTTAAGAAATTGTCACTTGTCAGGGCACCTGGGTGGCTCAGTTGGTTAAGCATCTGACTTGGGCTCCGGTCATGATCTTGTGGTTCGTGGGTTCGAGCCCTGCATCGGGCTCTGTGCTGACAGCTCGGAGCCTGGAGCCTGCTTCAGATTCTGTGTCTCCCTCTCTCTCTGCCCCTCTCCTGCCTGTGCTCTATCTCTCTCTCTCAAAAATGAATAAACATTAAAAAAATTTTTAAAAGCTGTCACTTGTTGAGTTTTGGTGTAGTATCACAGAATATCCACAATTAGAGAGCTAATCAGAGAGCTCCTCTCTTTTTGCACTATGTATTTGTGCTAGGCTGTATTTTCTTAATTTGCCTCAGCCAAACCAACGTATCACAGCAGATGGAATGCAGAAGCAGATAGGAGAATCCAGCTATCTTCTATTCTATTGAGCCAGACATAAAAGAGATTTGTAGAATATCTTAAATTGTGTTAAGTGAAATCTTCGTTAAATTGTGCTACTCTTCTCACTAATTATTTTTTGTTCTGGAAACTAGTTATATATTTTTGTATTTTTATTTTTTTATTAATTTTTTTAAATGTTTATTTATTTTGAAGGAGAGAGAGCATGAGCAGCAGAGGGAGAGGGAGACAGAGAATCTGAAGCAGGCTCCAGGCTCCGATCTGTCAGCACAGAGCCTGACACGGGGCTTNTCCCTGTTGGGTATAGAGATTTCTTCATTTAAAAAAATTTTTAAGTTGAGATATAATTGACGTATAATATTGTATTAGTTTCAGGTGTACAACATAATGACTTGATATTTATATATATATTATGAAATGGTCACTATTATAAGTCTAGTTACCATTTGTCACCATACAAATTTGTTACAGTATTACTATTTTCCCTATCCTGTACATTATATCTCTGTGTCTTATTTTATAACTGGAACGTTGTACATCTTTTTTTTTTTTTTTTAAGATTTCTGAGACAGAGAGTGAGCACTGAAGGGACAGAAAGAGGGAGAGAAAGAATCCCAAGCAGGCTCCGCACCCTGAGCAGAGAACCCGATACAGGGCTCCAACTCACCAACCATGAGATCATGACCTGAGCTGAAATCAAGAGTCGGACGCTTAACTGACTGACTCACCCAGGTCCTTCTAGAGGGTTGTATGTCTTAATCCTCTTCACATATTTTGTTCACCTTCCCCTACCCCTCTTCTCTGGCAACCAAAAGTTCTCTGTCTCTAGGAGTCTGCTTCTGCTTTATTTTTTTTAGATTCCACATATAAGTGAAATCACACGGTATTTGTCTTTGACTTATTTTCACTTAGCATAGCACCCTTTAGCTCCATCCATGTTGTTGTAAATGGCAAGATTTCATTCCTTTTTATGGCTGAGTAATATTCTATTGTAAACACATCTTTACCCATTCATCTATTAGTAAGCATTTAGCTTGCTTCAGATCTTGGCTATTGTAAATAACGCTGTGATGAACATAGAAGTATTTATGTCTTTTTGAATTAGTGTTTTCATTTTCTTTGGATAAACTCCTAGAAATGGAATTGCAAGGCTGTATGCTAGTTTTATTTTTAATTTTTTGAGGAGCCTCCATACTATTCTCCATAGTGGTTACACCAGTTTACATTCCCGATGACAGTGAAGGAGGGGTCCATTTTCTCTATATCTTTGCCAGCACTTGTTATTTCTTGTCTTTTTGATAAGAGCCCTTCTGACAGATGTGAGGTGACACTTCATTGTAATTTTAATTTGCATTTTCCTGATGATGAGTGATGTGGAGCATCTTTTCATGTGCCTGTGGGCACATGTCTGTATGTTTTCTTGGGAAGGATGTCTGTTTAGGTCCTCTGCCCCCTTTTTCATTGGATTGTTTGGGGTTTTTTGGTGTTGATTTGTATGAGTTCTTTATATGTTTTACTTATTTTTTTAAATGTTTATTTTTGAGAGAGAGAGAGAGAGAGCGAGCAACCAGGGAGGGGCAGAGAGAGATCCAGGCTCTGAGCTGTCAGCCCAGAGCCTGACATGAGGCTTAAACTCACTAACTGCGAGAGATCATGACCTGAGCTGAAGTCAAATGCTTAACTGACTGAGCCACCCAGGTGCCCCAGTTCTTTATATGTTTTAGATGTTAACCTCTTTTTAGATATATTATCGGTAAATATCTTCTCCCATTCAGTAGGTTGTCTTTTCGTTTCCTTGATGGTTTCCTTCACTATGTAAAATCTGTTTAGTTTGATGTAGTGCCATTTGTTTATTTTTGTTTCTGTTGTCCTTCTCTGAGGAGACAGATCCAGAAAAATATCACTATGACTGATGTCAAAGAGGTTACTGCCTGTTTTCTTCTGAGAGCTTTAAGGTTTCAGGTCTTAATTTAAGTCTTTATAATATATTTTGATTTTTTTTTATATTGTGTAAGAAAGTGGTCCAGTTTCATCTTTTTGTGTGTAGCTGTACAGTTTTCTCAGTACCATTTATTGAAAGACTACTTTTTCTTGATTGTGTATTCTTGCCTCTTTCGTCATAGAGTAATTGGCCATGTATGCGGGGTTTATGTCTAGGCTCTTATTTCTCTTCCATTGATCTGTGTGTCTGTTTTTGTGCCAGTACCATACTGTTTTGATTACCATAGCTTTGTGGTATAGTTTGAAATCTGGAAGCATGATATATCCCCTGGCTTTGTTCTTTCTCAGGGTCACTTTAGCTATTCAGGGGTCTTTTTTGGTTCCATACAAATCTTAGGATTATTTGTTCCAGTTTTATGAAGAATACCATTGATATTTTGATAGAGATTGCACTGAATCTGTAGGTTGCTTTGGGTTCCATGGACATTTTAACCAATATTCTTCCATTCCATGAACACGGTATATCTTTCTATTTATTAGTGTTGTCTTAAGTTTCTTTCATCAGTGGCATCGTCTTCAGAATATAGATCTTTCATCTTCTTGGTTTAATTTATTCTGATAGTTTCTGGGCAGAGGCTTTAGGGTTTTCTGTACATAGTATCATGTCATCTGCAAATAGTGACAGTTCTACTTCTTCCTTACCAATTTGTATATGATCTATTTTTCTTGTCTAATTGCTATGACTAGGACTTCTAATTCTGTATTGAATGTATTGAATAAAAGCAGCAAANCTTCTTGGTTTAATTTATTCTGATAGTTTCTGGGCAGAGGCTTTAGGGTTTTCTGTACATAGTATCATGTCATCTGCAAATAGTGACAGTTCTACTTCTTCCTTACCAATTTGTATATGATCTATTTTTCTTGTCTAATTGCTATGACTAGGACTTCTAATTCTGTATTGAATAAAAGCAGCAAGAGTGGCCATCCTGGTCTTGTTTTTGATCTTAGAGAAAAAACTTGTAACTTTTCATTATTGGGTATGACATTAGTTGTATGTGTTTGTAATATATGGCCTTTATTATGTTGAGATACATTTCTTCTATACCTACTTGGTTGAGAGTTTTTATCATAAATGGATTTGAGTTTGTCCAGTGGTTTTTGTTTTTTGTTTTTTGGGGTTTTTTTTTTTGCATTTTTTGAGTTGGCAATCTGATTTTTATCCTTTGTTTTGTTAATGTGGTGTGTCATGTTGATTGATTTGTAGATCTTGAGTCATCCCTGTATCCCTGTATTAAATTCCACATGATCATGGTGTATAGTCCTTTTAACATATTGTTGAATTCAGTTTTGCAGATGTTTACACCTGTGTTCATCAGGGAGATTGGCCTGTGTGGGGTTTTTTTTGTTTTTTGTTTTGTTTTTGTAGTGTCTTTGTTTGGCTTAGGTATCAGGGTAATGCTAGTCTTATAGAATGAGCATGGAAGAATCTCTTCCTCTTCATTTTTTTGGATCAGTTGGAGAATGATAAGTATTAACTCTTAAAATGTTTGGTAGAATTTACCTGTGAAGGCATCTGGTCATGGACTTTTGTTGGGAGTTTTTTGATTATTGATTCACTTTTATCATTAGTAATCAGCTATTTATATATTCTATTTCTTCCTGACTCAGTCTTGGAAGATTATATATTTCTAGGAAATATTTCTTCTACGTTTTCCAATTTGTTGATGTGTAGTTATTTGTAGTAATCTTTTTTATCCTTTTTAGTTCTGTGATAGCGGTAACTTCTCTTTCATTCCTGATTTTATTTATTTGGGCTCTCTTTTTTTTTCCTGATGAGTCTTGCTAAAGGTTTATCACTTTGATCTTTTCCAAAAACCAGCTCTTAGTTTCATTAATCTTTTTTTCCCCTGAAGTTCTTGTTGCATTTATTTTTGCTCTGCTCTTTATTGTTTTTCTTCCATTGACTAACTTTCGGTTTCATTTGTTCTTCTTTTTTTGAAGTTTCTTTAAGATTTAAGGTTAGATTGTTTATTTGGGATTTTTCTTATTTCTTAGGTGGGCCTGTAGTGCTGTAAACGCCCCTATTAGACCTGCTTTTGCTGCATCCCAGAGATTTGGGAACATCGTGATTTCATTTTCATTTGTCTCAAGGTAGTTTATCATTTATTTCTTCTTTGATATCTTCTTTGACCCATTGGTTGTTTGGTAACATCTGGTTTAGTCTCTACATGTTTGTGTTTTTTTCCAGTTTTCTTCTTGTAATTGATTTCTAGTTGCATAGCATTGTGGCCAGAAAAGACGCTTGTCATGATTTCAGTCTTCTTAAATTTATTGAGACTTATTCTGTGGCCTAATATGTGATCTGTCCTGGGAAGTGTTGCATGTGCACTTGAGAAGAATGTGTGTTCTGCAGTTTTGTACAGAATGTTCTATATCTATATCTGTATATAGATATATCTATCTTAAGTCCATCTGGTCTAATGTATTTTTTTAATGTTTATTTATTTATTTTTGAGAGAACCCAAGCAGGAGAGGGACAGAGAGAGAGGGAGATAGAGAATCGAAAGGAAGCTCTGGACTGAACTATCAGTGTAGAGCCTGATGCGAGGCTTGAACTACTGAACCAAGAGAGCATGACCTGAGCTTTAGTCAGTCGCTTGATCAACTGAGCCACCCAGGGGCGTGTGGTTTCTTTTCGTTTCTCCCCTTCCCTCCTGTTTTCTTTTCATTTTTCAGAGAGAGACAGAATATGAGTAGGGGAGGGGCAGACAGAGAGGGGGAGACCCAGAATCTGAGGCAGGCTCCAGGCTCTGAGCTGTCAGCACAGAGCCAGATGCAGATCTCGAACTCATGAACCATGAGATCATGACCGGAGCGGAAGTTGGATGCTTAACTGACTGAGCCACCCGGGTGCCCTCCCTGGTCTAATATATAGTTTAAAATTAATAAGGATTTCCTTATTAATTTTCTGTCTGGATGATCTAGCCACTGATATAAGTGGGGTGTTAAACCCCATACTATTATTGTGTTACTGTCAGTTTCTCCCTTTGCATCTGTTAATATTTGTTTTATATATTTAGGTACTCTAATTTTGATTTCTAATGTGAAAAGTATCAATACATGTGATCTTTACTAAAAGTTGTTTGAAATCCTTAACAGTTTCTAAGAGTATGAAGAGGTCTAGAGACCAAAATGTTCGAGAACCGCCGCCCTTGAACTTGCAGTCTGCATCCTTAACTTACCATGGTCTTACATCAGTGAGGGTCTTTGCGACTTCCCAACATGCTAGCTCCTTAGAACACTTCACTTCCATTTACCCTCTTCCTTCCTGCCTTTTGTGATATTGTGGGAGGTTGGTTTTTTGTTGTTTTTTGTTTTTTGCAGCTTAGTACTGCATAGATTTCAAACCATACAAGATATGATTGTTTATACAGTCAGTATTTATTTATATTTGCTCTTTCTTTTGTTCCTCATTCCTTCCCGCAGTTCCTCTCTTCTGTCTAGGACATTTTCCTTCTGTCTGAAGAACTCCTTGAGTTTCTCATTTAGTGCGGGTCTGCTAGTGATGAATCCTCTGACTTCGTCTCTCTGAAAATGACTGCATTTTTCTTCATATTTCAAAAGGGTTTTTAAATTTTTGAAATGATTCTTTTAATAGTTAGTAATACTGTTAAATAAATTGCTGTAGTAGTACAGAGAATTCCCATAGACCTTTCACCCAGATTCCTCAGATGTTGACATTTAGTCGCCATATACTTTCTCCCCTCTTCCTCTTGACCTCCCTCCCTTCCTTTCTCCCTCTCTCAGCCTCTGTCTCCCTACACGCGCGCGCACACACACACACACACACACACACATCAAAACCAAAAAAATATTTGATAAAATACTATTATGTAATCAGTGCACCTTGTTCAAATATAGTCAGTTGTCCTAATAATGTCCTTTGTAACAAAAAGAAATGTTTTTCCTGGTCTGCCATCTAATCTATGACCATGACTTGCTTATGATTGCTGTTATCTCGCTAGCCTCGCCTGACTTGGAACAGTGTTCCTCAGGCTTTGCCTTTTGTGACTTTGACATTTTTGTAGGCTAGAGGACAGTTTTGCCCCCTGTACCTCAGTTTGAATTTTCTGATGTTTCCTTATGACTGGATTTAATTCCTGCACTTTGAGTAAGAATCCCATGGAAGTGATACTGTGTTGTTCTCAGTGTGTCATAAAAAGAGACATATGACACCAGTTTGATCCACTCTTGGTGGTTTCACCTTGGTCTGTTGGTTGAGGCAGTACCTCCCAGGCTTCTCCACTATAAAATTAATATTTCCCCCCCTTTGTAATTAGTAAGTATCTTTTGAGGAAATATTTTGAGATTATATAAATATCCTATTTTTCATTAACTTTCATCGACTCTTCTTATCATCCATTAACGATTCTTAATCAGTTATTGTGGGGATTGCTGAATCCTATCAGTTGTCTCTGATCAATTTTTATGAGGATTGCTGAATGATGATTTTCTAATCCTTTCTTTTGAAATATGTTCTTGCTGGTACAGAATTCTAGATTGGTACTTATTTTCTTTCAGCACTCTGAAGATGTTATTTCATTATTTTCTGGCTTCCATTTATGTCTTCTTATTGCTCCTTTGAAGGTTATATGCCTTTTTCTTCTCCGGTTGCTTTTGAGATTTTTCTCTTTTTATTTTTAAAGCCATTTTACTGTGATTTGCCCAAGTTGGTTTTCTTTTTTTTTTAATTAAAAAAATTTTTTATAGTTTTTATTTATTTTTGAGACAGAGAGAGACAGAGCATGAGCGGGGGAGGGGCAGAGAGAGAGGGAGACACAGAATCTGAAACAGGCTCCAGGCTCTGAGCTGCCTGCACAGAACCCGATGCGGGGCTTGAACCCATGAACCGTGAGATCATGACCTGAGCCAAAGTTGGACGCTTAACCGACTGAGCCACCCAGGCGCCCCTGAGGTGGTTTTCTTTATAGTCATCCTGCTTGAATTTTGTAGAGCCTTTGAATATGTGCCTTGATTGCCTTTTGTTAGCTTTATAAAATTACTGTTATATCTTTAAATATGGTTTTCTGCTTTGTTCTTGTTCAATTCTTTTTCTTGGACTCCAATTATAATTATGTTAGAGCATTTTTTTTCATTGTTCCATATGTCTTTTACCATTTCCTCTTCTTTTTTTTTTACTCACCTATCTTCTAGTTAACTAATCCTGTCTTCTGCTATATCCAATTTGCTGTTAATCTATTGGGTTCTTAATTTTAATTAGTGTGTTTTCCAGTTATAGTTTCCATTTGATTCCTTTGGATCTACTCTGATTGGTCTCTTTGTGTACTAGTGTCACATTATCTTAGAATATGACTGGGCCTGGGTGGCTCAGTCGGTTAAGCGCCCAACTTTGCCTCAGGTCATGATTTCATGGGTTCGTAGGTTCAAGCCTGCATCAGGTTCTGTGCAAGCAGCTCAGAGCCTAGAGCCTATTTCAGATTCTGTGTCTCCCTCTCTCTCTGACCCTCCCCTGCTCATGCTGTCTCTCTCTCTCAGAAATAAATAAGACATTAAAAAAATTATATAAAAAAAAGAATATGTTTTATTATCTATTAGGGTTAATCTTCCCATATCGCCATTTCAGTTACTCAGAATTTTCTTGGCTGTTCTTACTACTTTCTGTATAATTTTCTTTTTTTAAATGTTTATTTTGAGTGAGAGAGAGAACATGGATGCGAGCAGGGAAGGGGCATAGAGAGAGGGAGAGAGAGAATCCCAAGCAGGCTCCAGGTTCTGAGCTGTCAGCACAGACCCCGATGCAGGGCTCAGACTCACGTACTGGACTGTGAGATCATAACCTAGGCTAAAGTCAGATGCTTAACAGACTGAGCCACCCAGGCCCTCCAAGACTGTTGATGTTTTAAATATTGGAACTACATTAAATTTATAGATTAATTTAGGGCAGGTGAAATCTTTATAATATTAATACTTCCTGTATGAGAATAGGTAATCCTTTCCAAGTATTCAAGTTTTCTTTAATATCTGTCAGTATCTTTATATAGATCTTGCCCATTTATTTCTAAATTTGTGTTCTGATGTTTTGTCTTTTGTTGCTGCTGAGAGTGGTGTCTGTTGTTTCATTATACCTTCCTTTAAGTCTTTAAATTTAAAGGTGATTTCCACCTTTGACCCTTGGACAGTGTGGGGGTTGGGAGTTCCTTCCCACACCGTCTCTTGCAGTTGAAAATCTGTGTATAACTTTTGAGTCTCCCAAGAAGTTTATTAATAGCCTACTGTTGACTGGAAGCCCTACTGATGACATAAATAATTGATTAATACACATTTTGTATGTTATATGTATTATATGCTATATTCTTGCAATAAAGTGGAGAAAAATGTCATTAAGGCAATCATGAGGAAGAGAAATACATTTACAGTGCTGGATCACTAACTGTGTGTAAGTGGACCCACGCAGTTGAAACCCGTGTCATTCAGAGTCAGCTGTACTGATTTTGCCTGTTGACATGTAACTATTTATGTTGTTTATAAAAGGATGTTTTTTCTTTTCTTTGGTAATATCTTAGTTAATATCAGTTTTCCAGGTACTATTGGGAGATAACATTTTTACCTGATCTTTTACAGTGTGTGTGTCTCCTCTTGTCCAGTCCCATCAGTGAATACATATTGTGTTCTGTTTTCCAAGAACTGCTATTGGATGTTAGAGGTCTTGGGTTGACTCTCAGATATTTTTAAAAACTTTTTCTTACCTGTTTTCCACTTTTTTGGTTTTCCTCCCTGCTTAATGGACAGTTCCTTCCCAATGTTTTATCTTCTGATAATTCTATCTTCCAGTATCGCCCTTGAAAAAATTTTCTTCTTGCTCAGATCGTTAATTTACAATAAATGGTGGCTTTTCTTTTTTTCGGAGTGGTCTTTTTTCTGCCATTCTGTTCTTTTTTCTTGGATGCATCATCTCTTTATTTTCCCTGAGAATATTATTATTATTTTCTCCTGCTGCCTAAATAATTTGTTTCCTCTAAGTTGTTTTTTATTATGTTTTCAGGGCTCTGATTTTCATTTTGGAGATTTTCTTTAAATGTCTGGTGATCCTTTGCTGTCTATTATTTAAGACAGAGACTGTCAAAAAACCGAACTGGAAGGTCCCTCCCTCGGCATGAATCCTTTTTATTATGTAATGTATAATGAGTTAAAATCACAGTCAGAGCTATGGGTTCAAGCTGCCAGTATCCAGCTGGAAGTCTCCTTTAAAAGGGATTTCAAGAGCAATTTTGACCCTACAGAATTTTGACTTACACATAAGTCAAGTCTCCGGCCAAGTTGTGATTTCATTTTATGTTCAACATGTTAACAGTAATTGCTTCTGGATGGTAGGCACGTAGGTGGTGTTTCTCATCTGGCTTCTTTCAGCTTTTCTCTGTTAACACAGTTGTTCTTAGTTTTGGAATAGTACTTTGATAATCAGAAAAATGTCAAAAGGAGTGAGTTTTCTTCATGCTTCTCCCCTTAACCAGCATCAGTCTGTAGGATATTTGCAAAAAATTGAAGCAGAATATGTGAGTTTAATTAATTTAGTGCAATCAGGTGGCTGGCTAGATGCTAGACACAAGTTAGAGATTTTACTTAGCTATTTCCTTAGATCAAAAATTTTCTGAAATTAAGGGCTGACAGACCTAACTTGTTAAACTGCTCACTAGATCCCATGAGGACGAGAATATCTTTCTTGTTCACTGATTTGTCTTCAACTCCAGCACAATGTCTGATTTTGTAGGCTCTCTGTAATATATGTTGATGAATAAATAAATTCACAGAACGCCAGCGCTCCAATACCTGGTTTTGGAATAATCAGATAGTCCTGTGAAAAAAATCAGCTTTGACTCTTGCCTCACAGCATACATACATTGTAAAGGTAAAATCTGTGAAGTTTCTAAAACAGCAGAATATCGTCATGATCTTTGAGTAAGCAAAGATTTGTTAATTAGGCCACAATACCAACTACCATAAAAAGAAAAAAAACCTACCTCAGAATTTAAAACTTCTATTCATGAAACAGGAACAGTAAGAGAGCAGCAAAAGTACAAAAAATATACGGGAAAAAGGCACTGATGATATATGTATCTGACAGAGGTCTTGTATCTAAAATATGTATAAAGAACTCCTACAGATTGGGACTCCTGGGTGGTTCACTTGGTTAAGCATCCAGCTCTTGATTTTGGCTCATGTCAGTCTCATGGTTGTCAGATCAAGTCACATGTCAGGCTCTGTGCTGGGCATGGAGCCCACTTCAGATTCTCTCTCTGGGAGCGCCTGGGTGGCTCAGTGTGTTAAGTGTCCAACTTTGGCTCAGGTCATGATCTCGCAGTTTGTGAGTTCAAGTCCCGTGGTGGGCTCTGTGCTGACAGCTCAGAGCCTGGTGCCTGTTTTGGATGCTGTGTCTTCCTCCCTCTCTGCCCCTCCCCTGCTCATGTTCTGTCTGTCTCTCAAAAATAAATAAAAGTTAAAAAAAATTTTCTCTGCTCCTCCCCTTCTCACATTTTCTCTCTCTCTCTCTCTCTCAAAAAAAACCCAAAAAACAAAACAAAACAAAAAACTATGTATCAGTAGGAAAAAGTCAAATAACCTAATTTTTTTATTTGCATTTCTTTTTTTTTTTTTTTTTTTTACAAATAGTTTATTGTCAAGTTGGTTTCCATATAACACCCAGTGCTCATCCCCACAATAACCTAATTTTTTTTTTTAATAGTTTATTGTCAAATTAGTTTCCACATAACAATAACCTAATTTTAAAAGGTTTTCAGAAGATGTGAACAGGCATTTTATTAAAGAACATTTCCAAATGGCTGACAAGCACATATAAAATGATGCCTAACATCGTGACTTATTGGGGTAATAGAATTCAAAACCACAGCAGGTCACCATTATACACCCACCAGAATGGCTCAAGTTAAGAAAACTGAAAACGCTTAAGTGTCGACACGAATGTGGAACAACTGTAACCCTCATACATTGCTGGTGGGAGTGCAGCCACTTAGAAAAAGCCACTTGTCACTTTCTACTGAAGTTAAATGTATGCTTGTTCTATGACCTAGCAATTCTATTACTCGCTATAGACCCAAAGGAAATGAGTATATTTATCCACGAAAAGACATGCACATGAATGTATGTAGCAGTTTTATTTCTGTTTATTTATTGTTAAGTGTTTATTTTTGAGAGAGAGAGAGCACACGTGAGAGTGAGTGGAGGAGGGGCAGAGAGGGGGGAAGGGATTCGAAGTGGGCTTTGCTCTGATGCTGACAGCAGTGAGCTGGACGCGGGGCTCGAGATCATGACCTGAGCCGAAGTTGGTCGCTCAATCGACTGAGCCACCCAGGCGCCCCCATTTCTATTGAAAATGGCCAAAACCTGGGGGGATATGTCCATCAACAGAATAATGGGTAATTTGTGGTGTAGATACGTAATAGAATATTACACAGAAAGAAAAAAGGATAAATTACTGCTTTGTGCAGGTACGTGGATGAATCTTAAACTATTTTGTCAAAGAAGTCAGATATAAAAGAGTCCATAACAGGGGCGCCTGGGTGGCTCAGTCAGTTAAGTGCCTTACTCTTTTTATTTTTTTAATTTTTTAATGTTAATTTATTTTTGAGACAGAGAGAGACAGAACACGAGCAGGGGAGGGTCAAAGAGAGAGGGAGGCACAGAATCCAAAGCAGGCTTCAGGCTCTGAGCTGTCAGCACAGAGCCTGACATGGGACTCGAACTCACAAGCCATGAGGTCATGACCTGAGCCAAAGTCGGCCGCTTAACCAGCTGAGCCACCCAGGCACCCCTAAGTGCCTCACTCTTGATTTCAGCTCAGGTCATGATCTCACAGTTCATGAATTTGAGCCTCACGTTGGGTTCCATGCTGAAAGTACAGAGTTTGCTTGGGATTCTCTCTCTCTCTCTCTCTCTCTCTCTCTCTCTCTCTCTCCTCCCTCCCCTTTTCAAAAATAAACTTAAAAAAGACGTTTTGGTAAATTCTATACCCTTCTTAAAAAAAGAGAAATAATACGTAACATGTTTGTATGTATATGATGTTTCTGGACAGGTAAGACTAATAGTAAGGATCAGAGGGGTGTGTCGATGGGAAGGGCTGCGTACAGCCTGCTGGGAAATGTTCTGGATCTCAAGCTGAGTGGTGGTTACACAATATATACATATGTACAGATTCTTCAAGCTGTGCACGTAAGATTAACTGGTATATTATCTCTCAATTTAAAACAAAATGGCTCACTCTTATTAGACTAGAGAAAAATAGGATTTAGAACTTTTAAGCTATGTTCAGAGGGAAGAAAAGATGATCAGGTCAGCAAAGGTCAGGAAAGAAAAAATACAAAAGCTATAAATAAACTAGAGGCACTGAAAACAATAAATATTCGTGGGATTAAAACAATCCCCTAGTAAACAACAGCTCCCAGATTCCCTGCAACCTGATGAAAAAACAAAGGTCAGTTTTATGCTGTTTATAGGAGGCACACCTGAAATGAAACAACCTAGGAAAGTTGAAAACAAGGGACAGGTCAGATATAGCAAACAAACGTAGACCAGAAGAAAGGGGATTGGGAGTATTCACATTCTGCCAGATTAGAATTTCCAGGTTAGAAAATATTAAAAAGAATGGTCAGTTTATAACATTACAAAGTTCACTCCACCCAGAAGGCGTAATAATTGTGAAAGTGTATGCACTTGAAAATATCTTATAAAACTATGTAAAGCGAAAGCTATTAGAAATACAAGAATTTAAAATGACATAGTTGAAGATATTAACATACTTAGAATTAACAGATCAGCAGTCACAAAATAAATAAGAATGTGAAATAATTGGGTAACAGTGAATAAACTTATGTAAAATATAAATATGGAGGATTTTGTACCCATCAAACAGGGAATATCAGTTTTTCAGTACCTGTGGTGCATTTATAAAAAGTTATGTGAATTCACCACAGAGAAAAATCTCAAAGTCCGAGAGGTGGAAGTCATATAGCACCCCTGTCTCTGAGCAGAAGAAAATAAAGGTAAAATATACAATACAAAGACCTACAAGGAAATTTGGCCACTTGGAAAATTTAAAACATTCTTCTGCAGAATTGCTTTCGTCTGCTTTGTTTGGATTTTCCTGATGTTCTTCTTTTAGCTTCTTGAGATGAGTACTGGATTTATTTTCTCTCTTAATTTTTATTTTTTGGAATTAGAAAAAAAAACCCAGAGTTGGCAGATACTGCTTCAAAATAGATTCCTGAAATGAGGAAGTATTGAATCACAGAGTATGATTTTTTTTTAACTTTTATTTATTTATTTTTGAGGGAGACAAGAGACATTGTGAGTGGGGGAGGAGCAGAGAGAGAGGAAGAGAGAGAATCCCAAGCAGGCTCTGCACTGTCAGCGCAGAGCCCAGTGAGGGGCTCAAAGCCACGAAACCATGAGATCATGACCTGAGCTGAAACCAAGAGCCACCCAGGTGCCCCAGAGGTTTTTAAGACTGGATACATAGCAATAGCTTTGCAAATAATCTTACCAATTCCTTCGCCAGGGTCTGAGAATAACCATCTTAATATAGTAAATGTGTCTGGTCCCTAAGAAAACAACAGCGAAACAGGAACAGGACCACTTTCTCAGATGATTTTTATTTGCATTGATTTGATTAATAACACAGTTGAGCTTTTTAAATGTGTTTATTTCTTTTCAGAAATGTTTATTCAATCCTTTATTTTCTGCTGGGACATTAATGCTTTACTTATTGATTTTTAAATGCCCTTTATATATTAAGAATATTAATTCTTTGTCATGTTTGCAAACATTTTCCCCACTGTTCCTTGCCTTTTATGTTTTTTAATATATAAAAGTGATTATTTTCACATAATCAAATCTATCAATCTTCTAATAATTTCTCTATTATTTTTATGAAAGAGATGCCTTCCCCATAATTATTAAATGATAATAATTATAGTAACAACAACAGCAACAGCTAACATTTATTGAGGGGTGATTATGTGTCAGACAGTGGGCACAGTGCCCTTATTTAGTCAAAGAAACCCTGTGAGATGGTTGTTTTGTTTTTTGTTTTTTTTTTTTAATTCTTGCATTTGAGAAAGAAACTATTGAGAGAGGTTCAGAAGTTTATCCACAGGGGCACTTGGGTGGCTCAGGTGGTTAAGCGTCCAACTGCGACTCAGGTCATGATCTCACGGTTTGTGAGTTCAGGCCCCACATTGGGCTCTCTGCTGTCAATGCAGAGCCCACTTCGGATCCTCTGTCTCCCACTTTCTCTGCCCTTCCCCCACGCTTTCTCTCCCTCCCTCTCAAAAATAAACATTAAAAAAAAGCGTAATTTAAAAAAAGTTTATCTACAAACACCAAACCAGCCATAAGTTAAATATTCACACCCATTTTATTTTAATATATGTGGTTTATGTTTTTATATTTTACTCTTTAATCCTGAAATTAATGAAGTGATGTGAAATGACCCTCTTTTCAAACATCACTTTTCCCAAAACTGTTCTTCAAATAGTTTTTCTTTATTTGTTTGCTCTGCTTCCTTTATTATACATTAAATTTCAGTATTAAGCAGATCTCTTCCAGGGATATCTGTTGTATTTACTGACCTATATACACTCTTACACAAGTGCCACAGTGTTTTGATTCCTGTACCTTTATCACCAGTATATGTATTTGAACAGAATTCACTTCTTTGTTCTTCTCTTTTAAAAACATTCTGGCTAGAGTTCTGGCTTTCAGTAATAACCAAATAGCTTATATCAGAATAACATTCCCACCAGTAACAAATATAAATTCTTGACAAAATATTTTGAAAATGTTGTTTAAAGACGTAAGAAAGCAACCAAATGCAACCAGAAATTGGAGTGGTTTTGATTCTGTAGAGAAGGAACCACTTTGAATGAGAACCAACTACAGATGACTTTTTGCTTGAGGGACTTCCATTCCATCAGGTTCTAGCAAATAGAAGTTAAGCAGAAAGCTGCCGCCATGTTAGTTTGAAGACTTGGGGGATAGATTTCAAAGATACCAGAGTGGCTGGAACTTGAAATGGAAATCACAAGAAGAGAACTTTGAAAGATGTAGCTCCAGCCTGAATATATATACCCCTCACATTCTGGGCTAACTCGTGAACTGTCCATGCACTGGGCAGGTATCTCAGGGCCCAGCTGATTTCAGCAGTTCCTGCTGTAGGAAAGGCAGGAGTTTGAGTCTTATCAAATTAGAAAGTCTGGGTAAACCCCTTAGGCTTTCCTCTGAAACCCCAGAAACAGCACCCCTTAGGAGGAAACATGTAGGAAATGTCTATAACTGTGACATTTTCCCTAGGATGAAGGTTTAAGCACACACACAAAAAATACATAAAGCATAATATGGCCTGTCCCAAATTAGGTTGCTCTGCCAATAATTTGACTGCCTGCCAGGACCAAACTGAGTTCTTCAGAAGGAGACCGCAAGACCCAGCTCTACAACCTGTCATCCAAAATGTCCAGTATAAAATAAAAACTTCTAGACATGTGAAGATGAGCAAACAGGAACCTGTGACCCTTACTTGAAATGAAAATCAGAGAGAGATTCACAGACAAAAAACTTTAAAATAACTGAAAAAAATGTTTAAAAATATACATGAAAAATATGGGTAAAAGGATGAGGAAGTGGAAGTTGTCATATAGATACAGAAGCTGTAAAAACAAAAACAAAAACAACAAAAACCAAGTGGAAATCTCAGAACTGAAAAGGATAAAACCTGTCGCTAAAATTTCACTGAAATTAACAGCCAGTTAGTACAACAGAAGAAAGAGTCAGTGGTCTTGAAGACAGGTTGGTAGAAATCATCCAACCTAAAGTATAAAGAGGAAAAAAAGATTGAAAAAATAGGATCAGAGCTTCATGATCCAGTTGCGTAACGTATGAGTAATCGCAGTCCCAAAATCTGAGAAGAATGAGATAGAAAAAATATTTGAAGAATTGTTGGCTGAAAAACTTCATTTTGATTAAAATATGCACATATGGAGCAACCAGGAAGCATGGCCAACCTCAAGCAGGATAAATACAGAGAAAATTCCATCTATTATATCAGAGCAAAGCTGCTGAATACTAAAGATAAAGAAAAGGGAACAGTGACCAGAATGATGGCAGAGCTATAGTCAGAAACCATGCAGCCCAGTAGGCAGGGGAGTAGGGTCTTCAAAACACTGAAAGAAAAGACTGTCAACCTAAAATTCTATACACAGTTAAAATATTCATCAAATATGAAAGGATAAATAATGATATCTCTAGGTAAGAGCTGAGAGAAATTGTTGCCAGCAGACATGCATCATAATAAATAGCAAGGGAAGATCTTCACACTGAAGAGAGAATAATGCCGGGTGGAAATTTGGATCCTCAGAAGGAATGAAGAGTATGAGGAAGGTGAAATATGTGGGTGAATATAAAATACTATTTTTACTTTTAAAATTTGTAAAAGTTGTCTAAAGCAGTAATAAGATATTTTTGGTTATATAACACATATATGTGTATGTATGATGAGCATTAAAACAACAGCATAGAATGTGCAAGGAGGTGTAAATGAAATTGATTCTTTTAAAAAAATTTTTTTAAATGTTTATTTTTGAGAGAGAGAGAAAAACAAAACAGCCGTAAGATGGGGTGTGGGGGGGGAGAGAGAGAGGGAGATGCAGAATCGGAAGCAGGCTCCAGGCTCCGAGCTATCAGCACAGAGCCTGATGTGGGGCTGGAATTCATGAACTGTGAGATCACGACCTGAGCCAAAGTCAGACACTTTACCAGCTGAGCCACCCAGGTGCTCCTGAAATAGATTCTTAATAAAATGTGTTAATACATACAATATGGTACATATAATATGTATCACATTAAAGTCCTTAATATGTAAAGTGGTAGAGCATTAATTTAGAGTTGACTCTTGATGAGTTAAGGATGTATACTGAAATCCCTAGAGGACCCAGTTTAAAAAAAAAATACCAAAAACGAAAATACATGCTTAAATACCTAGCAGAGGAGACAGAATGAACTCCTGAACATTTTTTATTATTCCTACTTGTGCATTCTTAGGTGCTTATATGAGGTAACCTTTTAGAACTTTTGAGAAAATTTAAAATAATTGGGATTTTTATTGGATCAAGTCTTTCAAATTAATTTGAAAAGGCTATTCCATTTATTTCAATATTTTTGTTTCTTTTTCAAGGTTTTCTTTATACAGATATAACATACTTTAAGATTATTCATCGTAATTTTATATTTCTTGTGGCTACTGTGAAAGGGATTTATTTTTTAATTACTTATTGCTGGTGCGTAAGAATGCTATTGAATTTTTTAAAAAAAACATGTATTATAAATCTAGCCATATCATTAAACTTTTTTATTGAATTGATTTTTCTAGAGATATAGTCATATTGTCTACAGTTGATTATTTTGTGACCTTTCTAACTCTTAAACATTTTAATATTATGTCCTGCCGTATTGCATGGGACAGAACTTCCAAAATAATGTTACATGCTGTGGTAATGAGTTACCTGTAATGCTAATATGCAGCAGTAATGAGTGTTATGGTTAATAACTTTATTCTAGAGCAAAAGAGATTGTCCCCACGTGTTACAGACATATCTTTCAGTTATCAATAATCTGCAGTCCATTAAATACCAGTATGCTTTCTTCGCATGTATTCACACATTGAACAGATATTCAGTGAATGCCCACTACAGGTTGATCCGCGTGTTAGGCCTTGGGGATATGGTGTGAATAAGATAGACAGTAAAAGTTGAGCAATACAGGGCAAAAGGAAGGTGACAAAGCGATCTGAATTCAGCAGCCAGAGGAGTATTGTTCAGACGACAGTTGCTACAGACAAGTGTGTGGCTGGGGTGGCCAGAGAAAGCCGTGGCGGTGCGAGAGAGAACCCAGAACAACAGACAGAATCTGAGTAGCCCTGGGAGAAGTCCGTAGCGGGTGGGCCACCGGGGCCGAAGCCTGAAGAGCGCGAGTCCTGTCAGGGGCTGGAGAGCAAACCAGTTTGCCTTAGTGCGAGGTGAATGTACAGTGACAGTTTTACACTCACCTGTGGGGCTCCTCCGAGGCTCTGAAGGGAAGCTTCAGGGACAGGGAGGGGTCAAGACGGTGGGACTCTGGGTTTGCCCGGTGCCCCAACCGGCTCTCCCCAAACCTGAGCAGCATTACTTTGACCTGTTTTGCATAATGAATTTTCCATGTATTTATTCCTTCTACACAGTTTTGTTGAACACCTGCCAATAGAACCTTAGTGCTGTTCTAGGAACTGGGAGTATAGCTGGGAACAGCGAATAAAGGAACCCTCAGTGTCTGCCTTCATGGAGCTTACATTCCGTTGGTGGGGAGGAAAGGAGACCATTAGGGGAATGAAATGTAACCGTGATGTAAACAGAGTGAGAGCAATAGAGAGTTCTTGGAAGGTTGCTATTGAAGTGGAATGATCCAGAAAAGGCTCCACTAAGGTGACATTTAAGCAAAAAATTTAAAGAAAATGAGGAAGCAAGCCATGCAAGTTTCTGAGGACAAAGAGTTCCAGGAAAAGGGAACCACCTGTACAAAAGCCTGAAAAGGGAGCGTGTCTAGCAAATTCTAGGAACAGAAAGGAGACCAGAGTGCAGGCAAGGTGGGTGATAGAGCCGAGGTCGCAGCCTTGACAGTCGAGGCGAGATTGTATAGAGCAATATCGACCCACATGAGGACTTTGGTTTTACTTTTGGTAAAATGGGAGACCATCATAGGGTTTAAGGAGAGGATTTACATAATCTGCCATAAGCTTTTATAGGATCATCCTGGCTGCCACATTAAGAATAGACTATTGGGGCACCTGGGGGGTTTAGTCAGTTAAGATTCCTCACTTTGTGGGTTCGAGCCCCCCGTCGGGCTGACAGCTCAGAGCCTGGAGCCTGCTTCAGATTCTGTGTCTCCCTCTCTCTCTGCCCCTCCCCTGCTCATGCACTTGCTCGATTTCTATCAACATAAAAAAAAAAAAAAAAAGAATAGGCTGTTGGAGAGCAATAATGGGAACTGGGAGAGCAGAGCAGTCAAGTGACAGGTCCCCAATCAATCCCTGGCTATTTTGTGACAGGAAATCCAACAGAATATCCTGATTTCTTGGATCTGAAGTCTGAAAGAGAAGTAGAAGTTAGGGATGACTCCAAGGGTTTTGACCTTGTGATTAGAAGGATGGAATTGGGGGCGTCTGGGTGGCTCAGTCAGTTAAGTGGCCGACTGCGGCTCAGGTCATGATCTCGTGGCTCGTGGGTTCGAGCCCCGTGTCGGGCTCTGTGTTGACTGCCAGCTCAGAGCCTGGAGCCTGTTTCAGATTCTGTATCTCCCTCTCTCTCTCTCTGACCCTCCCCTGCTCACGCTGTCTCTCTCTCTCTCTCTCTCTCTCTCTTAGAAATAAATAAAACATTTAAAAAAAATAAAAAAGAAGGATGGAATTGACATTAACCTTGATGGGGGTGAGATTAGGAGCCCTGTGTTAGACATGGTAGGTTTGAGGTCTCTCTCTATTCGGCATACAGGTGGAAGCACCAGGTGGGCAGATGTGATTCAAGTTCAGAGGGGCGGTCTGAGCTACAGAGATAAATTTAACGGTGTTAACTTCATGATTTTGATAATTGTACTGTGGTTATGTCTGAGTGTGGACTCCCCGCCCTAGAATCAGGAAATGAATACTGAAATACTTAGGGAGAAAGGGACAACCTGTCTGTAACTCAGTCTTAAACAGTTCGGGGGAAAAAAATAATTACATAGATAGATTGATAGAGAATAATAAAGCGAACTTAACATTTGGAGAATCTGGGTGAAAGATATATGAGAATTCTTTGTACTGTTCTTGCACCTCTTCTGTAAGTCTGAAATCATTTCACAATAGAACGCTTTTTTAAAGCAAAGGAAAATACAGACATTCCAGATAAACAAAACTGAGGGAATTCATTGCCGGCACACCTGCGCTGAATGGAACACTAATGAAGTTTTCAGGCGGAAAGAAAATGATCCTACCTGAAGACACAGAAATGCAGGCAGGCAAGGGAGGGGACAAATAGAAATAGATATTGGCGCATGGAATAAGTGTCTTTCTTGTGGGATTTGAAGCACATATGTAATTGAGATGTATGACAATAACACAGGCAGAAGGGTGGATGAAAGTGTTGGAATTGTTGGCAAAGTGGTAACATTTCTCAATTATGTGAAACAATCGTGAGTCAAGAGTGTATTGTATCTAGTGCATTGGTTCTCAGACATTTCAAGCCTAGCACCCCTTTCACTCTTAAGAATGGAGGACCCCCTGTTAGGCAAACACTGCAGTAATTACCATTGTGGACACACATCCACAGATGGATGTTGAAATTAGGGGCGAAAGAAAGTGTGAGAGTCTCCTCTCCAAGCTATTTAGTAACTACAAAAGGAAAGTTAGTAACACTAAAGTGAAGAAATCCATCAAAAACCACCTTGACTACAAGCCAGTGGAGGGGAAAGCTGAATTAAAAAGTTGGCAAGAAGAGAAAAGAGGGCATTAAACAGATCAAAAGGAAAACAAATTGTGAGATGAAAGAGATAAACCCCCAAATTTCAGTATTCATGTTAAATGTAAATAGACTACTCCATTAAAAGCAAAGTTTGTCAAGATTAGATTTAAAAAAAAAACAACAACAACAACCAACCACCACCACCTAAACCCCATTCAGTGCTGCTCACATCAAACACACCTCTAATAAAAAGGCCCATAGGATTAAGAGTAAAATGATGGAAAAAGATACCGTGCAAACACTAACCAAAAGAAACTAGGTACTAATACCAGACAAGATAGACTTAAAAGTGGAGTGAGAAATAAGGAAATCTCAGAATGATCAGTCACCAGGAAGATTACACATTTCTAAGTATGTACATACCAAATAACATAGCACCACTATACAGAAAACACAATGGGCAGACCCAGAAGGAGAACTGGATAGATGTGCTCTCACCATGGAAAGTTTCAAAACGTCTTTCTTAGGAACTGATAGAACAGACAACAATCATGTCTCTAATAACACAAGTAACAAACTTACCACACACACACTGTATATCTACACATATGTGTATATGACGCTGTACCCAATAAAGACAGTAAATATGCAAAAAGTTCAACCTCATTAGTCATCAGGGAAATGCAAATTAAAGTCAGAATGATGTAATCACTGCACACCCACCAGAACGGCTAAAATGGAAAAAAACGGAACTTGGGTGTTGGATGTGGAACAACTAGAATTCTCCTGCACTCCTCAGGGTGAGTGTGCACTGGCCTGACCACTTTGGAAACTTGGCAGTGTCTGTCTGAAGTGTCACACACCCCCTGCAATCCAGTGGTTCCCCACCAAAGTATGTGTGTAAAACTGCGATTAGCAGCACGACTCTGGAACAAACGGTTGAATTGTGCTTCATTCTTGTCCTGTGTGAGAGCACTATGAACGAGTGAATGAGCCGTGGCTAAGAGCACCCACATGGGCTCATTGCAGAAGCATAATGTTGAGCAAAAGAAGCTTGTGAAAGAATGCTTTCTTGTATTATTCCACTTACATAAAGTTCAAACATAAGCAGATTTCATCCATGGTGCGAGAAGTTAAGCGGTGACTGGGAAGGACACGGGAGGGCTGCTCCTGGAGGCTGTTCTATTCCTCCCCCCCCGCCCCAATCTGGGTGGTAGCTACATGGATGTTTTCACTGTGTGAAAATACATCAAGCTGTATGCTTAAAATGTGCTTGCTTCTCTGTATGTATCCTGAATGCCAACACAAGTTTACTTAAAACTACAATGAGGCCATTCTTCTACCTTTCAGGATGACAAAGAAAAAGCTTGATAGCGTCATGCAGGCAGAGTTGTGGGAAACCCACGCAGACTGGTGGGAAGTAGGCGGAAACCACCTCTAAGGAGGGCTAGGCAGTGTTTATCAAAATGAAAACTACTTCCAGGGACAGCTCACACATGTTTGAATGGCACATACAAGGACTTGCTTTGGGGCTTTGTAATATATGTTCAATAGGGGACAAGTGAAATAAATTATGGTACGTCCACGAAATAGAATGCCTTGTAGCCACTAAATAGAAAGAAGGAGCGCTACAGACACTAATAAGGACTACCTCTAAGATATATTAGTTAAAACTAGCAACTTTTTTTTTTTAATGTTTTATTTATTTCTAGGAGAGAGAGAGAGACAGCGCGAGCAGGGGAGGGTCAGAGAGAGAGGGAGTCACAGACTGAAACAGGCTCCAGGCTCTGAGCTGGCAGTCAGCACAGAGCCCGACGCGGGGCCCGAACCCATGAACTGCGAGATCATGACCTAAGCGAAAGTCGGACGCTCAACCGACTAAGCCACCCAGGTGCCCCAAAAACTAGCAACTTATAGGGGCGCCTGGGTGGCTCAGTCGGTTGAGCGTCCGACTTTCGCTTAGGTCATGATCTCGCAGTTCATGGGTTCGGGCCCCGCGTCGGGCTCTGTGCTGACTGCCAGCTCAGAGCCTGGAGCCTGTTTCAGTCTGTGACTCCCTCTCTCTCTGACCCTCCCCTGCTCGCGCTGTCTCTCTCTCTCAAAAATAAATAAAAACATTAAAAATTTAAAAAATAGCAACTTATAGATTGGTAAACACTATTCCATATATATACCATGCTATTATTTGTACTACACACACACACACCTACACACACACACCCCTATACACGAATATATCAAAAGTGTATTAGATGGGCATAGGAAAGCACTTTCATATTCATAGACTACCTCTAAAAGGCACATAAGAACCTAGTAGCAGTGATTGTCTCTGGAAGATCTAACTGGATGGCCAGGTGGCAGGGGTGGGATGGAGACAGTCTTTCACTGCGTGTGCCCTTTTGTATCTTGAGATTACAGACTTTAACTATGGGAACATATCTGTCAAGTGTTAATTTTTAAAACAATTGCTAAAAATCCCATAGAAAGGTATTTTGCAGGATACTGCTGTATTGCTTCTCAGCAAGTCTCGTACAGCCACATTTTTTCCTTCGCATTGGAACAGATACTTGGTTTAACACCAGATGACATGGTTGGCTTTGCATAAGGGTGCCAAGACGTATGGGGGGAAGTTCCCTGTGGCAGGGTGTGTGGGAATGCAGTGATGAGCAGACAGCAAATCCAAGCCTCCTGTGGCACACCCGCTTGCAAACACAACACTCCTTGAATGGAATGGTGGGTCCCTCCCTGCGGCTCATAGTGTAATTTTCCTTCTCTCTTTTCTTCAGAACGTGTATAAGTTGAATTCAGATTAAGTTAAAAATGATGCAACTCTCCTGCTTCCTTTTGTTCTTTTTTTTTTTAAATGTAATTAAGATCAAGCTATGAATATAACATCTGCTTTTTATGTCTTAATGTATCAGAAGCATTTTCCCATGCCATCAGAAATTGTTCATGAGAATGTGCGCAGTCGAATAACAGCACGTTACTGAAATGTGTCCTAATTTGTCTGCTCAGTCCTCTCCAGACATCTACATTGTCCACATGTTTTGCTCTTCTTCTTTAAAAAAAAATTTTTTTTAACATTTATTTATTTTTGAGAGAGAGAGGGACAGAGCACAAGTGGGGGAGGGGCAGAGAGGGAAGAAGACACAGCATCCGAAGCAGGCTTCAGTCTCTGAGCTGTTAGCACAGAGCCCGATGCAGGGCTTGAACTCCCGAGCCGTGAGATGACCTGAGCTGAAGTCGGATGCTTAACCGACTGAGCCATCCAGGTGTCCCAAATGTTTGCTCTTCTTAAAAATACGGTGAGAAACCATCTTTGTATGTTAGTTTTATACTACATTATTATTTCTGAGACGTTAAATCGTTGAGTCAAGAGGTTATGAACATTTTTAAATACCCTTGAGTAGAGTGCTGAGTTGTCTTCTAGAAGCTTCTCAGTTTGCACTTCCACAGTACCCTTGCCAGCTTTGGGTATTCTAATGCAAAAAAAAGTCATTTTTATTTTGAAAAGATTCAATCTTAACAACTTTACCAACACATCTGAACGATATGCCAGAAGTCAGGGCGGGATATCAGTGTTTCCTTTCAATCTGAACAGACTTGGAAAGCTTCCCCCGTGTTGTCTGGAACCCTGCCTGTTCCCACCTGCAGGCACTGGGACCCGGGATAGACTGCTTTCCTGTCCCTGTAGCTCAGCTTCCTTACCTGTAAATCGGGAGCCAAAGGGGGCCCCCCTACTACCTCTGGCCACACGCTTACACACCACATGGGCCACAGGGTCCGTGGACACAGTGACGTGGAGCCCTGGAGTTGTGCCCCTCGGTGGCCCTGCTCAGGGTTAGTACTGGGGTTCAAAGAGTCAGAAATGTACAAAGCTCCAAATACTACTTTTTGACAGTTGGGTTTAATACGTTTTGGCTGTTATTTCTAGGTGGAGAGTGAAAATGCGAATCATTTTTAAATTTTCTCTGTGCTTTATTTTCCATGTTTTCTGTTGACATGTATTTTTACTGTCGATAGGTAAATATGCGTATATATTTACAGATCTTATGTTTGTATATTATATGGTACTACATGTCTTACCTTATAGATAGAAGACAGACAAAGTACCCTTTCAACATAAGAAATTGAGGTGGGGGGAGGAGGAGGGAGGCTGCCATTTAACCAGGTAAGGAAGGCGAGGTCTTGGCTCTCACATTGCGTGGCAAAATAAGCTTCCAAATATTTATGGATTTGGTTGAGTTCTAAATATTTATCTCAACGCTAGTAATGTTGACTATAGCAACCAACACCAGATTCATTTGAGCTACACAAATAGGTGGTGACAAACTAATTTATGTACTGTATTGACCTGTTAGGATATAGCATGGTTTAATGTGTTAATACCAGGTTAATATGAGGACTTAAAAATAAATCTGATAGCTGCATGGTAATTTAAAACTTTAGGAAGCAAGTTGAATGCCAAATAATAAGCCTTCTGATCATATACTTAAGATTCAGGATGTTAAAGAAAACCCCAAACGCACCGGCGTTACAGTATAGCTGGGTGACTGAGGTGCATCTCCGTACGCTGAGCTCTTGTGCCAGCGTTTTCCTTAAGGAACAAAAATCCCCCCCTTGATTTAGGTCCGACAGTAGAGTTGTTTCCCAAATCCGTAACATATGAAACAGCGTATGGCTGTCCCTGCCGTCGCAAAGCCAATGTTTGTTTTGTTGCAGTGATGGAAACATTTCCATTGGTGAAGCAAATATTTAGAGCTGAAAGAAACATTTGGGCGGCCAGGATGTGTCAAAATAGAACAGATGCCTGCCTTTTAAAAACACACATTTAAAAAAAAAAAAGAAAAGAAAAGAAAGAAAGCCACCTTGTACTTGGCTGTTGTGGTTACAGCCACAATGGGTTAAACAAGAAATTAGAAAATGTGGATCTCCTTCTAATCCCAATTTCTGGGCACATCTCTGTACCTTTTCGTGTCTTGGTTTTTCCCTTCGAGAAAATAGGGATAATCATTTTAAGTGATTTTGCTCATGATTCAGGGTCCCCCCCCAACATTCTCTTTGTTCTTAAAAAGTAATCATCACTTTTGAACCGGAAATATATTCACGTGGAATACAGTTCATAAGCATAGACTGTGAACAAAGTCTGCCTTCAGTCTCTGTCCCCAGCTACCAGTCCCCTCCCTGTTTGTAACTAGTATTACCTGTGTCCTCTCTCTTTTTATTTTATGCATGTACACACAACTAAGTAGAAGTGTGTGTGTGTGTGTGTGTGTGTGTGTGTGTGTGTTTTACACATAGAGGCTCTGTATATCCTTTACGTTTTCACCCTGTGCTCCGTATATACTTTTTGTTTTTTATCTTTTTTGAGGCGATTGATTTTAAGTTTGCTTATTAAGAATGTGCTAGTGTGTCACATAGAGGGGAAGAGGCATGTTAGGCTGCTCATGTTTGACACTGTCTCCCCCCCGCCCCCCGTAAACATGGTGTGGAGAATTCGGTTCTGCCTCTGGGGCTCACAATGTGCTGTGGGTAAGTCGGTCACTGTCCCTTTCCAAGTCCTTTCCTCTTGATTTTTATAACAGAAGAAAAAGGAAAGAATAAGAATAGGAGATACACCCGATGGGCTCTAACTTTTCTCTCCGATCTGAATTTCTTGGTTTGATAGTCAAAGGTGATTTCTTTTTTTTTTTTTGAGACATACTTCACTGCTTCGTCTAAAACAGCAGGATTCAAGTACTATTAAAAAGCGTTTGTTAATTTGGCTTTTCTGCAAATGCACAAACATACCTTCGGCTTACCTGGCCCTTGGCATTCAAGTAGCTGTGATTCCTGATTATCACACCCTTTGGTCCTTAAAGATATGGCTCCTTCCCCAGGACTTGTTCAGTGCACCGTGGGAGGGCTGACTTCTCAGCCTGTTGCCGAGGACCTGCTGGCTCAGACTGCTGTCCGTGACAGCCGGCAACAATATTTGCCATGCTATTAATCCTTCGGAATTGATGATCAAATAACAAAATCAACTCCTCTTTGTTTTTGTTTTTAATTTAGCCGAGACGGATTAAAAGAGGGGAAAAAACCCTTTAGACTATAGATCTAAAAATAGACGTCATGGATGCTGATTGGAAACCCTCCCAGTCTTTCATATGAGAGATCTCAATTTGTGTGACACAGAGGGGCAGCTCACTTCTGTCTTGTTCACCAGTTATACTACTCCCCAGAGAAGCCCAATAAATTTTATAGGGAAGTTTCCTCCTTATGCGGAAGGAGCTAAGCTCAGTGACTGGTGTGGCTGAAGTAATTTAGGGCTCCAGGGGAGTACGTCTGCCTTGTGGAACACCGTAGCCGTAGTAAGTGTGCAAAAACTTGTAATCTTGGTTGTTGATACTCCCAAGCACTGGAGCCTGTGGTCCCAGCCGGTCTGACTTGGAATGGAACTGCTCCCCCAAACTTGCATGTAATTCACTGCCCAGACGCTCCCTCTGCCTGCCCTGCTGCTGCTGACTGCGAAGCTCGCCCGCTGCTGCGTGCTGGCGTTTTCACCACTAACCGTTTGAAACCTCCAAACTTGGACTTGGCTCAGTTTTTATGTCTCTCGTCTGCCTCTCTGAGACGCCGAGAGATCCTCTTCCACTGACATCAGGAGAGCAGACCGCCTTCTCTTTTTAGACTTTCCAGTGAAGCAAGGTGGCCCGCTTCCTCAGGCTTGAAGCTAACAGTGCAATACATTTTGCACTGGCTTTTTACTCAGTGATTTATACTAGGAGACGTGGCTGGGTGATATCCAGTGTCCTTTTGTCTTTGTGTTTATTTTTCTTGCGCATTTAATGTATTTAAAGGATATATTGTGTTTATGGCTCACTGGGATAAGGAGGGGGTTGGTGCAAGTTTTAATGAGAGGTCCCTGGCTCCCTGTGTTGAGAAGAGAATTATATTCTCGATTAGATATCTTTCTTTCTTTCCTTAGGTGGCAGGAGGCAGTGTTTTGCTGCTTTTTGAAATAGCATTTCTATCTAACGATTTTTAGAAGGGTACTGAGAGGTCGTTCAATTTCAGGACATCAGCAGCAACTTTTCTCCTGTTGTTTGAACTTTCCTTATTTAAGGAGACCGGGAAGTCCCGCGTCTTGTTCCTGAATTTCCCTATCAGTATCGGATGGTGGGGACCAGCCCTACCACCATCGGATCAATTTTTATAAAAACTATTTAATTCGGGGGTAATGTTATTTGGAACTAGTTTTCTCAAAAAACTGTCTTCACCGCCTGGGAATAGTTAATCAGTAGAGGAGAAAGCACTCGGCTTATTTGCTTAATATTTTAACCAANGTCGGGGGGCTGGGGGAGGGGGATAAGAAAGTGGGTGGGGGAAGCCCCATAAACAAGGTGATATATAATATTTTTTTTGTTCTCCTTTTAAATAAATACCGATCAGCTTTATGTTCAGAGACAATAGGAGCCGTTGGCTTAAATTTGCAGTTTACTGTATTTATGGCTGTAATATCAAGGTGCTGCCGTCGTAATTTCATGCCCCAATGAGAAGAGCAAGGTCGAAGCAAATGCTTCCATCGGCATCTGCTAACACACTAACTCATAAACAAGGCCCGCCTGGATCAGGTGGCACGGAATAATACAGGCTAATGAAATACAGCACAGCTTTCCATTACTGTTAGTTTTTACAGTGTCGTCATTACGTGTAATTTATGTTTAAAAAATTCAATTTTATACAAGGCACTGGGAAATAGGGGTCTACAGGTCATCCAACGACTTTTAGAGGCTCTGAGAGTCCTTATTGTACTCTACCGTTCCAACAAAATGTTAATAAAATAAAATAAAAACACTTTTTTCCCCCTTTCCCCTCCCCTAGCCTTTTCTCAGAGAGTTGATTTTTCTTTTAATTTGGGGAGTATTTTTAGCCAGCTGTCTTCTCTGCCTCATCTCCTCTCAGAGTGTGTGCACTGGGAGATAACTAGTGGTGTTCTCAGAGAGGTGACCCCCGCACGGTCTCCGCGCGTCCCAGATGAATCACCCGAGTCCCATACATGGAGGAACTGTGATGGGGGAGGTGGATGGCCCGAGTGGCCAGCCCGCAGCCGCCACCCTTTGTCGCAGGCCCTCTGGCCCCGTTCCCTGATCCCAGTCAGACTTGATGTTTTTATTATAAAACTTGGGCCAGGTCGGAAGGTGCCGTCGGGCGTTCATTACCTTGCTCATTTCCAAACTATTCCTAGCCCTATGTCCCTGGTGTTGTTTGACCTAAAAGACGCAGACAGTGCTGCTGTCTGCTGTCGTCTGTCTTTCTGCTTTACCTGCACAGGGCCAGGCCCCGTGGCAGTGCTCAGTGGTCACTGGGGACAACATTGAGGTGACTTATTCTGAGAAGCCCTTGCACAGCCAGTGCCGCAGGAAAAAGGCAGCTCTTCCCAGTGCCCAGTTTTGTCTGAGTCCATGCAAAAGGACCCGCAGCAGCGCCTCCCAGCCTGTAGGCTGCGGCTCACGGAGTCAACCGGTTTGGTTTTGTTTGCATTTTAACCGAAACCTTTAGAAAAAGAAAACAAATCTGTCTTCTAGGGGATACAGATAAGCAGGTGTGGCACCCCGAGGCCGTTTGCTTCAGTTGCTGCAGCAGTAAAACGGGGCTTTATTAGTCAATAGCTTGTGGGGCTTTATTAGTCAATAGCTTGTGGGGCTTTATTAGTCAGTNCCCCGAAAGTGTTGGAAAAGAAGTCTTTGGCCCAGCTTTTGCACAGAAGCAGTGTCTCCTTGGGAAGGGCACTGCTCTGAAAGTAGATTCCAGAGAAGAGAAAGAACAAGACGTCCACCTGATTCCGGGTGCTCACGACCTTCACCTGCACGATCAGAATTGAGAGCTCTCAGTTTTGCCCTTCAAGCAGCTGTGGCCTCATGGGTGAAATGGCCCTGCCTCTCAGAGGCAGGCGTCCTGGCTTCCTGCTCACTTGGGACAGGTGCCCTCGCCCCTTTCTCTTCCTATCGGCCAAAGCTAGCGAGCGGGTGGAATAACTGAGCGGGACTTTCTTAGTTTTACTCTCTATCAGCGATATATTTTAATTGTCACAGACCAGGGCTGATAGCTCTTGGAATTGGCAAGTGGCAGAGGTGAAGTTACTGAAAGCATCTAAATGCAAAGGGCTGATGATATCAGATGATGCAAATTGACACCCCAACTAAGGGAGATTTTCGGCTTTATTGAAATTGGCTAATTCTCCAGAAGGCAGCAGCGAAAGGAAGACTTGAGGCAGCCAGGGAAAGGGAGGAGGTTTGCCTGCCACAGGACGGCGACACCCTTCACCCCCATGTCTGCTCTGCTCAGCCCTTGCTCGGGTCCCTCTGCGGTTAGATTATTCCTTGCAGATAGCAATCAACTGGAAGGAAGTGTGTGTGTCTAATTTGCATGAGATTATTTAAAACAACAACAAAAAAAAGGTCTGCATTAGTCAGGGTGATGGTAAACAACGCAAAGAGATGCCTTTTATAATATAGCCAGTGCCTCTGCGTTCACAGGCAAATATAATTCACTTCCAATTGGTGGTTTCCTTTATTATTCCTTTTAACCTTTTGGGTTCTGCAAGGACTCCATCTAAGCTCTCCACCGTCTGTCTCGTGGGGATGGGTGGGAACCTGGATGTTCCTCGTGAGTCCCATGCCAGCCCCTCTTCCCTGAAGGCAGGCTTGTTTCAGGACTGGGAGCCCATGACTGGGTAGGTAACGGCTGGGTCCTGAAAGAGAATACCCCTCCCTTCCTGCTGAGACTGTGAGTCCCGGATGAATTACCTGAAGTGCACAGAGTCCTGAACCTGGTCTGTCCTCCCCAGGCCTGGGCACTCGGATGGAGACGACACTAAGGGAGGCACAGGCAGCCGTCTGTGAGACGGCTTAGGATTTATTGGGAGTTAGACTATTAGAACGAGGCAGGGACGCTCGACCCTTGTCTCTCTGGGGTCGTTCAGAAAGTTGCCCAGGTGTCATTTGCAGATAGGATCCGGGCGTTCGGTCGGTTCTCACCCGAGGCTGGGGTGCCGTATGGGGGTGAGAAAGACCATTTAGTGCTTCTCTCAACCTTTCACCAGCTTCAAGACTTAGGCCGGAATTTCGGAGCCTTCCCTGTGTTGTTTCTGTGCTGGGGTGGGGGGAGTCGCCAAAGCCCTGGGCTGTGGGGGTGGGGGGGCAGCACCACGCCCTGACTGCTGTGCTCAGAGGCACGTTTTCACCTTCCTTGGGTCTTAGTTGTTGTTCTTTATCTGGTAAATGAATACAATGGCTGGGATAATGGTCCAGCTCTGAAATTATATTATTCAGTGAGATCATGAAAATGCTGATTTTTTTTTTTTTTTTTTTTTACAAGAAGAAAAGTGATTCATTTTATGTAACTAAATCAAAGTCCCAACCCTCCGGAGCACTAGGGATATCAGAATTCCAGCCAATGTAAATTTAGAGCATCAAATGATAAGGTCTCTGAAAAACAAGAGCTTGGAAGGAAGTGCTGATGCCCTTTAAACCGCAGCCTCACTGGTGGGCTCGGCTGCAATAATGCAAGGAACATGTTTTATTAGGAAAATAGGCTCCGTAAAAGCTCAGGGCCAGAGGGCAGAGCCGCGGGCAGGGAGTGCTGTCCCTTTAACCAGCTGCAGCTCCCGGGGCCGCGGCACAGCCCGTGACTTACTGTAGATTTCCCCAGCGCTAAACATTATCGTACTTGTTTATATTTGAAAGAGCCAGAAGGGAAAATGAGAATGCAACTCAATGCTCCTTTTGGGAAAATTATCCTCATTTGCAGCCAGCGGCTGACGAGGCACACGAACCACCAGGTTTATGAAAGTCCGTAGCGTACGTACCAGTGACCACGAGCCCGAGCTGACGCCGCACGCGCGCACGGCTCCGAGCAGCTGATGATGAGCTGGTTAGCGTGGGCCTCCCCTGCTGGAGCCCTGCAAGGGGTTCCCCGCCCTCTCCAGAAGCTGACTGGCGGGCACTCTCAGGCTGGACAGAGCCCGAGAAGCACATGCCCGGGCTTCGTGGGTTTTCCTTCTGTCCAGCCCCTGTTTTTCTCGGGAGGCCTTGAGAGCAAGCTGGGCTGTATGGGAGGAGGAGGATCC
>NW_027530007.1:1749662-1757205 GCF_008692635.1 Crocuta crocuta | reverse complement strand
CGTCCTCAGGGGTAGCTTTTGTATTTGAAGGCGCTCAGTGCCAGCCTTTCCATCTGCCTCATCAGTCTGTTGAGAGCGGGGTGCGCTGGGGGCCACCCCAGCAGCGCTCAGGCTTCACCGCGGGGTGGCCTTGGCCACCACTGGCTGNCGTCCTCAGGGGTAGCTTTTGTATTTGAAGGCGCTCAGTGCCAGCCTTTCCATCTGCCTCATCAGTCTGTTGAGAGCGGGGTGCGCTGGGGGCCACCCCAGCAGCGCTCAGGCTTCACCGCGGGGTGGCCTTGGCCACCACTGGCTGGCTCCTCTGTGTGCTGAGGGGGAAGGGACAGAGCTGCAGTTTTAGATGGGGCCAGCCCTCAGCCGCTCAGCAGAGGGAGGGGGACAGGGTCCGGGGCCGTTCAGAGTAGTTCAGGCCTTCTCCCTGACCACTTACGTAGGACTGAAACATTGCAGAGGCGCTTGGCCAGCTACGGGCCAGTGAGGTGTGGGCAGCCCTGTGCTCCGGAGCATTAATGCGCCCCATCTATTAGCCCCTGGGCACAGAGCGTGTGGCAGCGCACTCTGGAAGATGCTGACCCTCTGAAGCTCCTTGTACTTCATGTACCCCCGGGGGCAGATACACCGTGATGCGGCCTCTAATGGAGAGCTGCCGACCAGATGGGGAAAAGCTCTCGGCTCTCGTTTCAGAGCCTTATGAGGCAGCCGCACTGGATCCTGGGATTCCTGGAGCAGCACGGCTGGCCAGAGTGGTCTTCAAGGGCTGCCTGTGACCTCCCCGCCCGCTCTTGGCGGCCCGAGCGTTTTCATACCCCCTGTACCCACTCCTCGGGCCCGGCCCACAGGGAAGTTTCATGCCTGTGCATCACACCTCATTCCTGTGCTCCAGGTTGGCTGGTACCCGCGTCTTCTCCCCACGGAGCCGGGGTCCCCTGTTGGCTACAGCCCTATGTGCCCAGTGGAAATAGGGTCTTCGCGGGCCCTCACCGGCCTTGTGCTCTTCCCTGGGCGGGTCGTCTGCCCAGGCTGTAGCCACTGCAGATGGCGCCCTGCTATACCCTGCCGTCCCAAGCCGTGTGCTTTAGTGTCAGGAGGATTAAAACAAAGGGAAGCAGAAAAGCTAGCCAAAGGCAGTACAGGCAGCCTGTGTGAGGCTGGAGCAATAACCATCTGAAAGTTTGGGCCTGGCCTTGTTTTGATCTGTTTTCTTGTTTTATTTTCTTCTTTACATTCTATATCCCATTCATACTAATCACAGTCAGTCCTGATTTTTCTTTTTATTTCTGCATTTGTCATAAAATAAAGCAAATTATTCCCGTCTTCGGAAACGATCGAGACTAATTAGTCGTCTCACCCAATAATTAGTTTTTTGTTTCCCTGTCTGTTTTCATGCATTATTGTTAGTTTTTTCCCCTCTTTTTTTAACACCATTACAGATTAAAATGAGCCACATTTGCAGTTGATGGTATCTGTTTTCGGGGGAAGAATGGAGAATTGCAGTACGGAGCGACTTCAGAAGCAGCAATAAACTCAAGGATAAATTAAGGAAATTGAATGAGCCACATTTGGAAGCAGTGTTGAGGCTAATATTCTGTCGCTTAAGGTTAAATTGCAACCGGGAGAGGTTCCGGAGAATCCGAAATCGGGGAGGAAACTTACCAGGATGCTAGGCACTCTGTGGCTCGAAGGGTCGTTTCTCAATGAAGATTTCGTTGCGGCCATGGACAGTGGCAAAAGGTATTCACCTGCAATTTTGTCCTCTTCTCCCCCAGGGCTGACAGATGAAGAGATCGATTTGGCTTTCCAGCAGTCGGGCATGGCTGCCGAGGAGCCTCCGTCCTTGGGGCCGGGCACACAGGTGGTTCCCGTCCAGCCCCCTCACCTCATTTCTCAGCCGTACAGTAAGTCACCCGCTCAAACGCCTCCTGTAACCTTGACTGGGGTTGAGGATTCCGGCCAAAGAGCGGTGCTTCCCATCTCCCAGACTCCGCAAGCAGAGAGACTGGGACGGGCAGACAGCTCTTGGGTTTTTCCAGAAGAACGTGGCACACCCAGATCCTCTCCTAGAAAAACTTTTAAATATGTGACAAAGGTTTAAGAAGAGACAGGGGACCAGAATAAAGGAGTGTATTGTGTTGTTTCATGTATTTGGGTTACAAGCAAGAATCTGTAGACATATTTCTTGGTTTTGTTTCCAGTTTCTTACATGGTGCTTTTGCATGTCACTCTTTCACGAATAAGAACATGAACGCCTGATTCGTGACTGCATTCTCGCTTGCTCACTGAAATCCCTTCTCTCCTAATTTTATTTTTTAAAGTTAATATTACTAGATTTAGGGTGATGTCTCCCACCCACCCCCCACCTGCCCATCTGTTCGTCCTTCCTTCCTTCCTTCCTTCCTTCCTTCCTCCCTCCCTCCCTCGTCCTGGCTACATCATGTATATTTATGTGTTGACAGTCTGTTAGACAATTTCAGACTAAACGTAAAGGTCCTTTTTGAGTGTAGCTTTTAATTATTACATGAGAACATGACCCACGTTGTTTTTAAGTGAAAGCTGTTTGAGGAATAAAGGTTCCTCAAACTAGTAATAAATGTACAAACCTTCAAATTACAGCCAGAACCCCATCTTGAAATCACTTATAAAAAAGGTTAAAATTGACTTCAGAGTGTTGGAAAACAGCTCAAGATTCGTGTCTTTAATGTAACTCAGCCTTGGATCCGTTGTCTTTCAAAGCGCCTTTTCTATAATTGTCTTCATTTTAATTGTCTATCTCAGAAGTTTTATTTTTTTCAAAACACGTTAATGTAAAACCGTGGTAGAGATCAGATTTTGAAAGGCATGGCTTTAAATGCCAGGCTTGTTTGGACCCTTCCCACGTGGTCAGGAGCTACCTTCCGGCCCTTGCTTTGCTGTCCCCCTTGCTGGCCCAGACATTGCAGGGGCCGGGGTGTCACAGACCTCATTTAGATCTGTCCTTTCTTTCACTTTCTGGGTGAGGCTGAATGGGTGAGGCCAAGTGAGCACGCTGCTGTCAGTGTCACCTCCCCCGTGGCCACCGCGTCTAGCTGACACCGGCGTGACGTGACCTCTGGGACCCGAGAAACGGTGCTCAGCGGTGGGCCTTGAGTTGGACCTTCTGAGTCGGTAGCAACTACTTGTCAGCCTGGGCCTCACTTCTCCTCCCTGGCCAGCATTCTTTCCGATCTGTCGCGTTTGTCTTGGGTCACTGAACATACCCTCTGCGTTTCCTTTTAACCAAGGGCTAGGTCTCCACACTCTTTCTTTACTTGTGTCCCTGGGCCCAGCCATTTAATGGGATTTGTTGAGGACAGGCAGTGGCAGCTGGGGTGTAGAATTTTCTGAGATGCACATCTGTTCTATTCCAGCTGTTTCCTCCATGGCTTAAAACCATGCAGGTCTCTCGGCTACTTGGAAACTTCTTGCTCAGAACAAATTCTTCTGGTTGGTCACGGAGTTGGCCTGAAACACCATGCGTGCACCTACTTTTGGTAGACACAGAGGGTCATCTAAACTGTCGGCCCTTCTGAAAGAGGTGAAAGAAAGGGCTGGGGAGAGGCAGGGCCGTCATTTAAATTATGTTTCTGTCCAGGTCTCTCTGAGAAAAAGCATTACACGTTTAGGTATTTAGGTAGGAGTATTTTTAAGAGTCTCCCAGCCCTAAAAATAAAATACATCTTCTCAGAGACAGACTCCTTCCTGCTTTGACGCTAGTATAAAAACAATGGTAACGGCAGTTTTAAACCCCTGAAGTTTCTGCTCGTCACTGCTGAGCTTCATGCCTCTGGTACCACCACACAGTTCCTTACAGCTCCGGGGGTGATTCTACCTCTTCACTTCTGTACTTTTGCCAAGAGGTGTCAAAACTGCTCAAAAAAAAAAAAAAAAAAAAAAAAAAAAAAAAAAAAAAAAGCTTGATTTTGATTAATATAGAGAAACAAGACTTTGCCTGACTGATAATAAAACTGATAAATGACATTTGAATTACTTGTAGCGGTAATTTATTACATAAAATATCTTTTATTTGACATGCGATTAGTTGCTGGAAGCATCACTCAATCTGACTAGTTTAAACATGCTCTAAAATGAACCCCAGTAAAAACCAGGGCTGTCTGCTGCTGGCGTTATGAAATATACTAATCCCGGAGTGAGGAAAAAATCTGACTTTAAATATTTAAATGATTAATTGGGTTTATATATTTTTTTTTTACCTTTCTAACCCCCTTAATTACAAGCAAACTCAGGGGAGTTTCTGAACTAGGTGTGCAATCTGCATGCTTATCACTGAGGCATTGTCTGCGTCCCGGGAGGGATTTATGGCCTCTGCTCATGTGTGTTCCTGCCCAGTTTACATCCAGAGCCCTTGCCTTCCCATGCCTTGGCTCTTTAAGGACAGACATTCCATCTCTGAACCCAAGCCTAGAAAATGGGATTCTCTGGGCTCAGCCGCAGATGCTCACGCCTTGGGGGAAGGATAGCTTTTCTGAGACCACCTCAGGGAGCCCAGTGCCCTTGGATGATCACCTCTGGTCGTGACGGCCCTCTCCCGTGGCAGATGTCGCACTCTGTGCCTCTTTTGGTGTCCCTGCTCTTTGGTGAATGTGGTTGACCTTGAGATGGTAGTCACTGGCCTGTGTGTCAGCAAAGAGAACTTGGACACCTGCCGGAATGGTACCGCGTCAGTCCATCTGTGTTTATTAAGCACCCCCTGTATGCCCAGTATAGTATCGTTAGAGATACGAAACGTGATCCTTCAAAATCTTGCAGACTCTCTCTGGGAGAGAGAAGATAAACTCTTAAGAAAAGATAATAGTATAAGACATTGTGATTTAATGCCAAAATTAATTACACAGACAAGAAATTCCGTAAGAATACAGAAAAGAGAAAAATTAATGTGGGCTAGAGAAGTCAGAGGAGGCTTTGTGAAAGCAGTAGGAGGCTGACACCGAGGGAAACTCGGTGTCATTTGGTGTGAGAATAAACCAGTGTTGTCAGGGCTGAAAGGAAAGTCAGGCAGAGCTCAGGAAAAGTCAGGCTGGGATGCGAGAGGAAATCTGACGTTCTCTGCTTCTCGTTTTGCTTTCTTTGTGTCTGACTTTGAATCGGGAATCAGTATATGTGGACATCCGCGGTGCCTGCCCAGGCCCGAACATAAAGTTCTGCTAAATGCTCCACTGATTGGTTTGTTCCAACCTGATTTTTCTTCTTTCCTCCAAAGAAACAGAAGCAAGGTAGCTTTGAGAGTTAGGCAGGGCCAGTGTAAGGTTTCTAAGGTCATGTTTTTTTCATAGGCTTAAACATTTTCCCTCACTACCAATTTAGGTCTTTCACAGACGGACCTATACCTTCAGTTAGGGTATAAATGTGTGAGTTTAGTGAAAGGCTTTGACACTCGATTAGAAATCCTGAGAGTGCATGGTCTTAGTTTGCTTCTTCATAGCCCCGTTTAGTAGCACATGCTTACCCTCGATTATCTTCATTCCTGGAGCAGGCACTTTTTCTTATATTTCTGCTCTGGGCCAGGCACCGTGCTAGACCCCTGAGATGAAAAGATTAATAAGGCCCAACTGCTGTCTCCCGTGTTTCCTGTCCAGTAGGAAAGGCAGTGAAGCCAAGAGCGGTGCCTATGAGGTCGATCCAGTCGAGGCCAGTGGCACAGACGAGGCAAAGGGGCACTTCAGAGAGCAGGGGATGTTTCACTGGATGTGAAGTGGCTGGGGGTGGGGTGGGATGCNGGGGTGGGGATTGGTTCATTGACCAGCCAAGATGGACGAGAGCATCCAGGCTAAGGCGAAAAAGGCACATGGACGTGAAGCCATGTGATGCTGAGTGGCTGGAGCCTGGGACCACAGAGCCGGAAGAGAGGCCTGGAGCGGGAGGTGGCAGCCAGGTCATCACCCTAATGGAGGAACAGTCAAAAAGCACATTGATTTTTTTTTCCCTTCAGAATGCGTCGTCATCTAATTATTTTTGAGGCTGTATTACCTATTTGACGATACTGTTCGTAGACTAATAGTAAAGTTATTTGTATCATCCGAAAAGATGCTGCGTGGGGGATGAGGGAAGACATTCCCTGAGTGCGTTAGATGAGGCCGTGGTCCAGGCTCTTGCCCTCTTCTTTGCCGGGCCAGCTCATTGCTGTTCTTGGGATTGGGGTCAGTGGTCCGCTCCTCCAGGGACTCTTTCAGATGCCTCCATTCCAGCGGGATGGAGGTCCCCTCGGCCAGCTCAGTCCTGCTCACTTAAATGTTTATTCACTGTCTTTTCAATAAAATCATGAGTTCCTTGGATTAGAGGCAGTTTTGTTTTGTTTTTTATTTAAAAAATTTTTTTAATGTTTGTTTATTTTTGAAAGAGAGAGCACAAGTTGGGGAGGGGCAGAGAGAGAGAGGGAGACACAATCCGAAGCAGGCTCCAGGCTCTGAGATGTCAGCACAGAGCCCGACGCGGGGCTCGAGCCCACGAACCATGAGATCATGACCTGAGCTGAAGTCGGTTGCTTACTGACTGAGCCCCCCAGACTTCCCTGTTTTGTTTTAATCTATAACCCAAGGCTGTGACTTAGCAGGTGCTCTAGAAATGCTTGTTGAATGGATAGACCGTGGTGGAAATGTGCTCGAGAATTCAAAGGCCATCTTGTGTTACCATCAGCTGGGAGGAGCTCCCCAGGGAATCCAGGGAATGGGACCTTCTGTGTGCTCGGCCGTGCAGGCTGTGGGAGTAGGGGACAGGCTTTGCCTTCAGGAGGCCATTTAACCACTCAGAGGGAAGCCCAGTGCTGGGGAGGGACGGTGAACACTAACCCATGCCATCCTGCTTGGGGTGAATGGCGAGAGCTTTTGTAATTTATGAAGACCTACCTCACTTTTTGCTTATATAGAAGTTGCTGGTTTGTATATTGAAGAAAACATTTCTCTAATTTTTAGGAAATTACATTTTTCTTCTTTTGTCCATGTGACCAGTTTGGAATAGCAGCTTTTCAGGAGTGAGTACCCTGTCCATTCTGTTTGTTTTGTGCCACACCCAGTGTGAAGCCGTGTGGGTGCCGCATAAATGCCATTTGTAGATACGGAGGAGGGCAAGTGTCTCCGGAAGGAACCAAGTGAAGAAACCCATCCCCTAGGTTTCTTTGGCCAATAAAGGTATCTGGTGTTGGTGGTAGATAGGATTATATCTTTGCTCACAGTGCACTGTGTTCACTTTATAAGATTCCTTAACAAATAACAGAAAACCCAAAATAAGAGTGGCTTAAATGAGATGGAAGGCTACTTCTCGGTTATGTTGATGTAGCCAGTTGAGACTCTATGCTCCGCATCTCTGACGCCTGGCTGGCACCCGTCTTGTGCCCCAGCGTGACTTGCCCAGCTCCCACTCTCCCATCTGCTGTCCAGCCAGCAGGAGCAGGGTGAAGGAGGGAAAAGGACCCACCTCCTGGAAATTGCCCACGTCACTTTCACTTCCTGCCCCCTGGCCGGAGCTCAGTCACATGGCCACACCTGTGTGCACCAGAGGCTGGGAAATGCAGTCC
>NW_027530007.1:1736335-1749613 GCF_008692635.1 Crocuta crocuta | reverse complement strand
ATTCCCAGCTTTACATCCCACAGAGAGCTCCAGTTAGAATGAATGCTGACTTCCAGAAATGGTGACCTCTGGGTAAGAGGAGCACATGGCTTGTTGCAGTGGTTTTTGTAAAGCGTTAGGTGGTAAAGTAGGTGGGTTTAGGTAAAGTGGGTACAGATTTTATTATTATGCTTCATAACATATAAATGTTATATTGTTTTGTATGTATCACAACTTCCAGAGGGCGTTTTAAAAAGTCGAATTTGAACTAAAAATCAAACTACTCTATGAACTAGTATATTGGGGGTATTTACCCAAAGGATACAAAAATATAGATTCGAAGGGGTACATGCACCCCGATGTTTATAGCAGCCCTATCGACAAAAGTCAAACTATCGAGAGAGCCCAAATGTCCACCGACTGATGAGCGGATAAAGAAGATGTAGTGTATTACATACATATGCACACACACATAAAGGAATATTACTCGGCCATCAGAAAGAATGAAATCTTGCCGTTTGCAGTGATGTGGATGGAGCTAGAGTGTATCGTGCTAAGAGAGTAAGTCAATCAGGGAAAGACAAATAGCATAGGAGTTGACTCCTATGTGGAATTGAAGAAACAAAACAGATGAACATACGGGAAGCAGGGGGTGGGGAGAGAACAGAGGGAAACAAACCGCAAGAGACTCTTAATGATAGTGAACAAACTGAGGGCTGACGGAGGGAGGTGTGTGGGAGATGCACTAAGTGGGTGAGGGGCACTAAAGAGGGCACTTGATGGGGCATCTGGGTGGTTTAGTGGGTTAAGCGTCTGACTCTTGGTTTTGGCTCAGGTCATGATCTCACAAGCCTGTGAGATCCAGCCCTGCATCGGGCTCTGTGCTACAGAGACCAGCAGCCTGTGCTCGTAGCCTGCTTGGGATCCCCGTCTCCCCTTCTCCCGTCTCCCCCTCTCCCGCCTCCCCCCTCCCTGCTTCTCTCCCACTGGTGCTCGTGCTCACAAAAAATAAACAAACAAACAACAAAAAGGGCACTTGTGATGAGCACTGGGTGTTGTATGTAAGTGATGAATCCCTGAATTCTGCTCCATAAACCAATTTTGTGCTGTATGTTAACTAATTAGAATTTGAATTAAAAAAAGTTTGGTTTTTTTTTTCCAAGTTGAATTTGAATTCTCAGGTCTTGCCTTTCCCTTTGGTCTCAGCTGCTAACAGAGCAGAGAGAGAACGTAGAGCCCCCGCTGCTGGGTCTGGTTCTCAATCACAGCTTCCCTCCAGCTCCACTCCTCATTTTAAAAATCCTAACAATGTTCTGCCCCCCCCCCATCAGCTTTATTGAGGTATCATTTACCTAAAATAAAATGTACTTATTTTATTTGTACAATAAATACAGGCGTTTTTGACAGGCTTACACTCTCACGTAGGCATCACCACATTGTAGAACACCACAATGTAGAACATTGTAGAACAACAGTGCCCCAGAAGGTTCCTGTGCACCCTGTTCCCAGCCAGTTCGACTCTGGGGCATCCCTTGGTCAGCCATCCCTTGCTTCTGACTACTTTTTTTTGTCTCCTAGGGTCGTATATAAATGGAATCCTGCGGTACAGTACACCCTCCCCCATCTGCTCTTCCACTCAGCATGTTTTTGAGCTCTGTCCAGGTCTCTGTGCACATCAGGGCTTATCTCCTTATTACTGAGGGTATCCATGGTGTCGGGGCATCGCGGTTTGTCCATCCATCAGCGGCTGGGCTTTGGGCTGTTTCCAGTTTTGAGCTCTTACCCTTCAAGCTCTTATAAACATTCGTGTACCAGTCTGTATGTTTTGTAGCTCTCGGGTCACTGACTGGGAGTGGGGTTGCTGGGTTCTATGCTAAGTGTGTCCCGAGAAGAAACTGCCAAACAGGTTTTCATGGCGGCCGTACAGTTTCACACCCCGTCAGCAGCGAGAGATGGAGCGGCTGCGGATGGGCGCTAACAGTTGGTATTCTCAGGTCTTTTTAGTGTCACCAGTTTTAATGTGTATACAGTAGCATCCCATAGTGGTTTGAGTTCACACCTCTGGGATGGCAAATCCCACTGTGCATCTTTCTACGTGCATATCCTCCGTTTGCACGCCCTCATTTGTGGAGTGGCTCTTCCCCTCTTTTGCCTCTTTTTTTAAAATTAAAAAAAATTTTTTTAATGTTTTTTATTTTTTTCTGAGAGAGAGACAGCATGAACATGGGAGGGTGAGAGAGAGAGGGGGAGACAGAGAATCTGAAACAGGCTCCAGGCTCTGAGCTGTCAGCACAGAGCCCGACGCGGGGCTCGAACCCACGAACCGCGAGATCATGACCTGAGCGAAAGTCGGACGCTTAACCTACTAAGCCACCCAGGCGCCCCTCTTTTGTGTCTTTTTAATTGTCTTCTTGAGTTGGAAGAGTTCTCTGTGTCTTCTGGACTCACGTGCTTTGTCAGATGTGTGTGCTGTTTGTATCTCCTCCCAGTCCGTGGCTAGCTTTCTTTGTCTTGATGTCACCTTTTGTAAAAAAGATTTTAAATTTGATGACATCCATCTTTTTTTTTTTTTTTTGTATTCTTTACAGTTTATGGTTTTGATGTCCTCTCTGTGAAGACTTTACTTCCCCCGAGGTTGGAGAGGTTTTCTCCTAGAAGTTTATAGTGTCTGCTTTAATGTCAAGATCTGTGATTCATTTTTAGTTAATTTTTATGTATGGTGTAATGTGAAGGTCAAGGTTCATTTTTGCCTGTATGGCTATCCAATTGTGGCAGCACTATATGGACAAAAGATTGTCCTATCCCCATTGAGTTACTTGTCTTTCTGTCAAAAAGTCAATTGTTTAGGGGCGCTTGGGTGGCTCAGTTGGTTAAGCATCCAACTTCAGCTCAGGTCATGATCTCACAGTTTGTGGGTTCATGCCCCATGTTGGGCTCTGTGCTGACAGCCAGAGCCTGGAGCCTCGTATGGATTTTGTGTCCGCCTCTCTCTCCCTGCTCGTGCTCTATCTGTCTCTGTCTCTCAAAACATGAATAAACGTTAAAAAAAAAAAAAATAGAAAAAGTCAATTGTTTCTATATGTATGGGTCTGTTTCTAAACTCTTCTTTAAATTGTTTTTGAAGTTTATTAGAGAGAGACAAAGACAGAGAAAGAGAGAGAGCAGGGAAGAGGCATAGAGAGAGGGAGACAGGATCTGAAGCAGGCCCTGTGCTGTCATCACAGAGCCTGATGCAGGGCTTGAACTCATAAACTGTGAGATCATAACCTGAGCTGAAGTTGGACGCTTAACTGACTGAGCCAGCCACCCAGGCGTCCTAAAAAATATATTTTTTAAACAAGCTACTGAAGCATATTCTACATATTATAACACTCACCCATTTCAAATGTACAGTTTCTGACTTCTGGTAACTTGCTGAGTGGTGCACTCCCAGTTCATGTTAGAGCACTTTCTTTCTTCCCCGTGAGATTCTTGTGCCCATTAACTGATCATCTTGCTTCTCACCCCAGGCAAGCACTAACATGCTTTCTGTCGCCGTGACTTTCCCTTTCCTGGACGTTTCAGGTAAAAGGAATCATGCAATATGTAGGAGGGAGAGGGAAACCGAGGATCCAAAGCAGGCTTTGTGCTGACAGCAGACAGCCTGATGGGGGGTGGGGTTTGGACACATGAACCCCAAGACCAGGGCCTGAGCCTAAGTTAGATGCTTAACCTGAGCCACCCCAGGCACCCATAGGCAGCTTTTTTTGTAGTGGAATTTATACACGGTAGGATTAATCCATTTTAGTGTACAGTTTGATGAGTTGTACAAATTGTAAGTCATTTAACTCCTGTCACCAACACTCCAGTAACAATGTAGAACATTTCCATGACCCCAAAAAGTTTCTTTATGCTCTTTGCATCAGTCTCCTCCCCAACTTCAGGTTCCTTTCAACCAGCAATCTACTCTGGGTCACTAAACTTCTTACCTTTCAGAAATTGTCATGTAAATGGTATCATGAAGCATGTAATGTTTTGTGTCTGGTTTCTGTACCCTACTTGATGCTTTGAGACTGAGCCATGTAGACATACATACACCTGTCAAATTACACACACACACACACACACACACACTTCTATGACATATTCCTTCTGCTTCCCCCTCCTTCTCATATTCCTTTAAAAATGTAAAACCTGTTGTGAACTCCCAGCTGAATAAAAGCAGGCTGGGGGAGGGTTAGCCAAGTGGGCATAGCGTACTAACTCCCATTACTGCACACTGGATGTACCACAATGTATGTGTCCGTTGACCATCGAGAGTTGTTTGGGTGTCCAGTTTGGAGCTATTATGTATCATGGCACGGTAAACATTCACGTGTCGGGAAAAGCCTTTGTAAGCCTGTGTGCCTCCTCCTCTCTCAGCCCTATACCTGGGAGTGCATTGCCCTAGCCACACGGGATGTGGGTGTTTGGCTTTGTAAGAAGTTATGAAACTGTTTTACACAGCGGTTGTGCCCTTCGTCGTTCCCATCAGCACAGTGGGGGAGTTTCAGTTGTTCCACATCCTTGTCTGCACTTGGTAGTGTCGGTTTACGGGCTTAGCCATTTGAACATGTGATAGGATGTCATTGTTCTCATCATTTGTATCTCTCTAATGACTGATGCTGTTTTCACATGCTTGTTGGCCATTCCCATTCTTTCATGGAGTATCTCTTCCAGCCTTCCGCCCACACTTTTTTCTAAATTCTCTTTTCATGGGTGAGTTGTACAGATACAGCTCTTTATCAAATACATGATTTTGCAGATATTTTCCCCCAACCTGTGACTTACTCTTTCACTTTCTTGGTGGTGCCTGTTGAAAAGCCCAAGTTTAAATTTTTGATATGTCCATTTTATTCTTTTCTTCTCCCCTTTAATGACTCATTTCTTTTTGGATCTGAAGAGGTGTGTGCTCGCCCCAAGGACTCCTTCTCTAGAGTTTTCCATTGTCTTACAGCAGCTTTAGAGGTTTTGCTTTCTGGCTTCGGCATGTCACCCGCCTTGAGTCCGTGTGTGTGTGACACGAGGTAAGGGTTGAGGTTCACTCTCCTCCCCGTGGCTCGCCGGCTTGTCCCGGCACAGCTGTCGCAGATATTATCCTCTGCCTGTGCAATGACCTGGGCCTCTTCATCCAAAATGTCCCTTGACTGTATAGCCTCGGCCTATTCGTGGACACTTCTTTCTGCATTCATAGAATTTAATCAGAGCTCGTATATTTTGATCTGTGAGTGAGGATACAGATATGACTGTCAGGGTCCTTCCTGCCTGACAAAGACACTGCTGGTAGTACCGCAGCCTGTCAGAAGTGGAAAAGATGGGGGCGCCTGGGTGGCTTAGTCGGTCGAGCGTCCGACTTTCGCATAGGTCATGATCTCGCGGTTCGTGGGTTCGAGCCCCGCGTCGGGCTCTGTGCTGACTGCCAGCTCAGAGCCTGGAGCCTGTTTCAGTCTGTGACTCCCTCTCTCTCTGACCCTCCCCTGCTCACGCTGTCTCTCTCTCTCTCTCCTAGAAATAAATAAAACATTAAAAAAAAAAAAAAGTGGAAAAGATGGTCTTTTGTGGGATGTTCACGTGAAGGGCCTTGACTTTTCAGGTGTGACCGCGCTGGGGCTCCCGCGGTACCTTTGCGGCCCGGGGCCTCCATTCAGAGCAGAGCCGTGGTGTTTCTCGGCGCCGCGCTCCGGTTGGTTTGTCCTTCGGGCCACTGCCGGCCCCGCACGCCGTGTGCCCCGGCGTGCCCCCACACAGCGGCCAGCCCCCCGCGGCTCGGCCCATAGCAGCTGGTCGCCAGTCTCTGTGCATTTAGCCCCGCCGCTCTGTGCTGTAACAAGCGCCAGCTTGGCAGACTGGCTCTCTTCCAGGCCCTCACTGTGGAAGAGCCTGTCTTATTTAATTTCCAGGGTGGCTTGTGAGTGAAGCTGTTGGGATGATTTGAGCAGCCAGATAGGGCACCGTGTGGAGTCACAGCCCCGGCCTGGGTGAGCGCGGAGGGGACCCCAGCAAGGCTTGCCTGGTTGCTGGCAGTGCCTCGCCCTGAGCGCAGGCTGCCGGCCCCCCCTGAGGACTTGATAGTTCCTCCCCGTCACCAGCAGCATGATCTTGTGACGCTTACTGGAGTGTGGCATTTCTGTGGTATCAGTGAGTCCAGGTCCGTGACTTGGTGGCCTCAGGTTCAACATCGCTGTGCTGCTGTGTGGCATTCCCGGCCCCACGTCTGTCACTTGACGTTTGTTCTCACCTACTAGGTGAGACTTTCTTGGTCAGCAGAGGTTACACTAGAGGCGGTTTAGTTGTGTTCACAGACTGGCTCTGGAGCCGCAGGGACGCATCTCTCCTGCCCCCGACGGGGCCACCACACGCGCCGGGTTTGCCTGAAACCTGACGCTTTGGGCAGGCAGACTGTCCCAGTCAGGCTAGGTGACAGAGTCCTTGGAAGGTCGAAGGCATTGGGTTTCGAAGAGCCCTTTGCTCTTCTCTGCCATGATTTGGCCTCTGACCTTGTGTGCAGTTGTGCAGGCTGAACACTGCTGCCACGGGTGACTGCCTCTTCATTCTTCATGAGAGACCAGCGATGAGGTGGTGTTGGTAAAGTGCCGGGCCATTCAGCTCGTTAGCCGGCCGTACCTGTTGGGGAGGTGCTGTGGGCAGTTTGAATTTGAGTGACAGCAAACAAACATGTCCCTGTGTCTCCATTCTTCCACGTCGCAGAGCTCTGCCTCCTTCAGTCGTGGTGTGTGCTTGACGGGATGAGAAGCACGGCCGCGGGAGCCATCGGGCCAGCGGTGTGGAGCCAGGGTCTCTGGTCTCTGGCTTCTCTCCTGCCTTGTACGCAGCCAGCTGTCTGCTTCCAGCCCCATTTGTACTACTCCCCTATTTCCAAGCTAGAGCAGAAGGGTGACTGGCCCCATTTTCTGCCCTTGACTGAAGTTCTGGACGTTTGGGGGGGGTGGGGACCAGAGAGCTGTAGCTCCCAGGTGCTCTGTTCCCTCGTGGGCGTCCACACTGGCCTTGGAGCAAACGGGCCCCAGGGTGAGCGGCAGGGAGACTCCGAGGGGTCACGGCTGGGGGTTTGAGCCAGTTTGGGATCAGGCCGAGTGCTTTCTCCGTAGCCCTGCTCCGTTACCCTTTGAAAGCCACGGGCCAGGTCAGCGTTACCTCCCTCTTTCTTCCTCTCTTTTTTCATTTTGGCACAAGACAGAATTGTATCACACATCTCCAAAACGAGTAAAATGGCATTTCAGCTTCTTGTCTTTATAGACTCTCTGAACTTTAGGAAAGATCATTCTGGTCCCTTTTCATTAATAATGAAAACCAAGGGGCAATAAAATGTTCTTAACGCGAGCATGTCAGGAACGAGTCGCGGCGCGGGGGTGAAGGGTGCGGCCGGCGGGGAGCCACAGGTGTTGCTTGGTGCTTGAGGAGGTCAGAGCTCCGCAGAGGTGGTGGCCGCTGGAGCAGGGGTGCGGCTCCGTGGACCCTGGGACTGCCCGCATCTGCTCCGCCTTCCAGCTCCGGTACCCGGAATGAGCAGCTGCGCTTCTCTGGGCACCACGTTTGCCGGAAAGAAGGACCCAGGCAAGCTTTGGTTCTGGTCCACTTTCTGGCCCGCTGCAGCTCTCCTCTTGCGGGATAGTGAGTGGGTATTTGAGAAGTCAGTGGCGAATAGGATATTCTGGACCCAGGCCCATTTTGAAGCTGCCCTGAGGATTTGGGTGCTCAGGGTGGATGAAAGCCATCCTGAGCAGTGATTCTTGAAGAGTGACAGGTTTACTCTGTCTCCACTTTTTCCTCCTAAAACTGGACTCGTACTGGATGTTGGACACTGCGTCGAGGCACTCAGGGCGGAGTGGGCTCGGGATGCGACCAATGAGAAGGTCGCCTGGGACTCAGAGCCTCGTGGCTCCTCGGGGTCCAGGTAGAAATGTCCATCGACCTCAGTGGTCTCGGAGCTTTTGATTGAATGAGCCGCGGTTGCTAATCCGCGTAGATGCTTGTTGGGTGGGACGTTCACCACAGCAGAGCAGCAGAACTTTCTGGAGACAGTTTCTGTGACCCTGCACATCACTGCACGGCCCCGGGAGGGAGTGGGGATGCCCCGGCTTGTCATAACCCACCCCAGAGCCCATGCCACATGCCAGGAGACGCCGGATGCAGAGTGAAAATACGCTGGGAGGGATTTTTGCAGCTTCTGTCACGGACAAAAGACTGATTTTCCAGGCTCCTCCATCACTGACACCCTTGCCTCCCGCAAGCCCCCTTCAGCCGTATAAGAAGTTTCTACAAATTGATGAGGACATTGATAAAGAGATTGAGTAGAAGAGTAGGGGTCACATATAATACACCAGAGAGGACACCCAGGGCAGGGGCACTCAGTCCTCACTGTGAGGTAGAGGCAAATGAAGACCAGGGTGAAGGACTCTTTTCTGCTCAGTACAGGCCGAAACCCGAGTGCGATGAGCCCGCTGTGCCCCGTGAGGAAGCACGTGCTCTTGGACGTGGCTGGCGGGAGCCCACTGGGTCAGCCCCCGGGGTGGACTAGTTGACAGTATCTTTCAAAATTGCAAATGGCCTGCACTTCCGACCTGGGCTCCTAGGGATTCACAGGCACGGGTGTGCTTGGACGTGTATGGGAGGTGACATACGCACACGGTCCTTGGGGCCAGCGTTGTGTGAAACAGAGGCGAGAGGTTGGTGAGGTGTTGCTTAAATGGAATATTGGGCAGCTCTGGAAAAATAGCAGAATGAGGACTGGGGCGGGGGGAGCGGGAAAGTAATGCGGATGCACGTCGCCCTAGACGTGCATACAAGGGCTCTGGCGGGACTATGGGCAGCTGTGCACCGTGGCTGCTGATGCCGAAGGGGGGCTGTTGGCAGTAGAATGATGGATGCCATGTGTGTGGACCATGTGCATCTATTAGCTCCTCACAAACTGGAAAACAGAAATGGGAATTGAGGGCTGGGGGGGCGGGTGCATCTTGGGAGTTTGTGCAGGAGACTCCACTGCTGGGCCACCTTGGCACGCTGGCTCCGAGTCCATAGGCCGCGCAGGCAGTGGGGGGAGGTGGCCGTCGAGAGGCTCCTCCAGGCCCCTGTGTCACTGTCGTGTCTGCCTCCTGAAACACGACTCAGCAGCTTGGGGAGGTGGGAGCGGCTCCCTCGTCCCCTTGGGGGGGGGGGTCTTTGCCATTTTGATCGCCCCCCCCACCCCCCACGGCCTGTGTGTCAGCAGCCCCTCCTCTCTGAGTGCCCACGTCCTGCCACTGAGAAGGTCCCTCGCCTGCTCCCCTGTGGTCATGAGATGCCAGGACGCGCCGGGGACCCGGAGAGCTTGCAGGCCCAGGGGCAGTGGAAAGGGGAGACCCTCAGCGCCCGGCCCTGCCGCTGTCTGCGCTTTGGCTTTGCCTCCTGACCTGGTGCTCTTTTCAAGGAGTTCGGGAACGCGGCTGCTCTTTCTCCGTTCCCTCGTCTCCTAAATGCACGTGTGGCCCCCGGCCTCCACGTCCCAGCAGCCCGGGTGGGCACCTTCTGGATAACATGCCGCGGGCACTGTGGTCCGACGCCGCAGACAGATTAGNGCCGGGAGCCTGCTCCCGCACGAGGACTGGCCGGCCATTCCCGGTCCCTCCGCCGCAGCGGCACTGCCTCGTCCCGCTCCGTCCATCTTACCTTCTGTGGCTCCTTGCGGTAGCCTCTTCCCCGCTTCCTCACCTCTGTCCCTCCCACCCGTATCTCGCCCTCGAGGACACCCCATGTTGTCTCCCCGAATACAGGGCTGACCGGGTCACTCCTGATTCAGGGCTTGTGACCCACCTCCTCCTCCCCACCCCCCGCTGTCCTCCACCACCCTGCTTGGGTGACCCCTCTCTGCTCTTGCCTCCCCCCTTGGGTAGGCTCAGTTGCTCACTCAGGCCCCACTGGCCACCTTCTCGCCTTTGAGCACAAGTCAGCCCCTACCTCTGTACCTGCTCGTACCCTGCCCAGAGCTCTGTCTCTGGGACCCCACAGGCCTCAGCATCTGCCTCCTCCAGGGCCCTGCCGACCCCTGGCTCCTCTCTCTCATTCTCCCCCCAAACCCCTGACATCACCCCATTGACCTTTTTTTTTTTTTTTTAATTTTATTTATTTAAGTAATCTCTACACCCAACGTGGGGGGCTTGAACTCACAACCCCGAGATCAGGAGTCTCGTGCTCCACCGACTGAGCCAGCCAGGTGCTTGCCCTGTTGGGCCTTGATTATTCTCTGTAGTTACCTTGCTCGGTGCCCTGTCTCCTGCACTTGCTGCGTAGGAGAGCAGGCGGGACAGGCAGGTGTCACCACTGCTGTGCTCCCGCGCCCACAGCGCGGTCGGGCAGGCAGGTGCTGCTTTATGAAGGTTTGAATACACAGATGGGACAGTCTCCCCTCCCCCATTCCTTCTCAAGCAGCTCTTTGCTCATCCCTGTGTGTAGTGGGGCACGGGGACGTGTATTTACGCACACCTGTGTGTATGTGTCAGCCTCACAGGACCCTGTGTTCCCTGAGAGTGGAGACCATGCCCTAGGGTCTTCAGATCGCCTCTGTCACCTGATGGCCACCCCAGGACTTGCTCACTGCTACACATCCCTGCACAGGAGATGCGAGGTTGAGGCAGGTGGTTCCGAGACCCTAGAAAGAGGAGGGAGGCACAGCCGAGCCGCTGTTCCTGACCATCACACACTGTCCCGTGTAGTTGTGTGTAGCAGTTGCCGATCCTCGGAGATTAAGAGGCAGTACGCGTGCTCTCACCACCCCGGAAGGACGGAAGGACATGCTCCTGACACACCTTTTCTCCCCACTCAGGCCCTGTGGGGTCCCGATGGAGGGACTACGGCGCCTTGGCTGTCATCACGGCAGGCATTGCGTTTGGCTTTCACCAGCTCTACAAGGTAAGTCTGCCTTCCCTGTGGCTCCCCTGGCATTCAGCCCGGTTCTCCCCCATCCCAGGTTTGTCTGTGTCGAGGCCCCCTGCCCTGGAGCGCGATGGCAGGAGCGGGGCCATGTGTGGAGGCAGAGTATACGGATGATCGCGCTCTCTGCGCAGGGCCGCTGGTCTGGGCTCCGTGCCGCCCCCGCCTGGGTGGGTGCGCCTGGCAACTTCAGGCCCCGCCTCGCCTGCTGCACCCAGCGCTGCTCCTCCACGTACCCCCCGCACAGGGTGACCGTGGGGCCCACCCGTCTACAGACCATGTGCCGGGCACAGGCTGAGTAGTCAGGACCTTTTTGAGAGACAGAATGACATGGTCATTGAGCGCATGGACACTGGAGCCCACTGCTGTGTTGCGTACTGGCTCTGCTACTTAGTAGCTTAGTAGTGGTCTCACCTGGAAAATGGGGGCAGCAGTACCTACCTCACGAGGCTGTTGTGAAGCTCGAAGGAGTCGGTGCTCCTTTGAAAGTGCTCTGTGCCAAGCGCCCAGGAAGCACTCTGTATGCTGTTCTACTCTAGTGTAGGAAACCAGCTTTGAGAATCTCAGTATAGTCCTATCTATGGGCTCTGTATTTTGTTTCCTACATATTGTGTTGACGTCCATACAAATCTAGGATTTTTTTTTCCCCCAAACTTCATAGTCAACCCTCTGGATCCCAGACTTCATTGTTTGGAACAGAAGTGCAGGCGTGAAATGAGCATGTACGTACTTCCTTGATATCAAGCCTGATAGTGACCAGCAGACACTAACTTTGATTTGAAGGAAGCGCGTCTTTTCGAGGACGCAGAGCCAGGGGTAGGCCCCAGAGACTACCCTCCGCTGCTTCTGGGGAGAAGGCCTCTGCCTCTGATGCCCCTGTAAGCTCTGCCCCTTATTTGCAGATTTAAAAAAAAAAAAAAAGTCTGAATGAATACTCAGACTCACTGTATTAACTTGTAGCACATGAAACATGTTTAAACGCTGTGCTCTGGGATTCTTAATTTTTGACTTCATGTAGAACCTAGTGACTGTTGTAGCAGAGCGTGATTTTTTCAGTGTAACATCTATTCTTGGAATTGGAAACTTTCACGTCAGATCCAGAAGCAAAATGTTCTAGGTCCTGGGACTTCTCCTCCTGACCCGATGCCCCCACTTCCCCCGACCCTGTGTGCTGAAAGCCTGGTTCCAGTCACTGACTGCCTGCAGTCCCCAAGAAGAATAAAAAGCTAAGACAGAATTCTCAAAGTCCCGTCCCGGCTCCCCTAAGCAGCACCTAATCGTCACACAGCCACCCTCGGCTGGCCTGCAGCTGGAGGAGAAAAGCAGAGGTAGCGTCAGGTCTTTCCACGACGCCCTGATCTTTGCTCGATGCTTAAAAAAGAGAGACACTGAGGGGCGCCTGGGTGGCTCAGTTGGTTAAGCACCCGACTTTGGCTCAGGTCATGATCTCGCGGTTCATGAATTCGAGCCCCTCATTGGGTTCTGTGCTGACTGTTAAGAGCCTGGAGCCTGTTTCAGATTCTGTGTCTCCCTTGCTTTCTGCCCCTCCCCCATTCATGCCCCACTTCTCTCTGTCTCAAAAATAAACTATAAAAAAATTTTTTTAAAAAAAGAGAGATTGAAAGATCAGTCACAACGGTGATGAGAATTTCTTTAGTGTCTTTAAACTAAAAAAAAAAAAGGTAAGAGCTGTCATCTTGTTTTATAGATACGTGACGGTTTGGGCTTGGGCAGTGTATGCACTCCTTCCCGTGGCCTTTTTTGATCTCAGAAATCGAATTTTTAGTTTGTTACATGCATAAGAATCTCTTGACTTGTACACTCGGGAAACTTTCAGCCCAGAACGTAAGGCTACATTTGATGAGTTTCGGCTCAGTTGTGGGTAATAACTCACACGGTGGTTGAAAAGCACTTTGCAAAATAGAAAATGCTTCTATATGTGTGCTAAATAATGATCTCCACTGAGAAGCCGCTCTTGAAGTGAGTTCTCCCGCAAAGCCCTCGTGAGAGACCTCCCCCTCCTTCTGCAGCATGACCTTAATGGACACGCTCTCTTCTCTCCCATCTGGGCCCCAAGTGGAGTAGGAAGCAAAGTTCCTTGGTCACACCTGCCAGTTACCACACCTGCCAGCCTGTGCTGTGCCCCCTCTGGTCCCAGCCCGCTAACGGTGACGACTGCGCTCAGGCTCCTAAATACGAGGCGCCGAGTCCCGAGCACACGTTCTTTTCTACAGCTCTCCCAGCGGCCACCCTGCTGCCCGCCTTCCGCCCCCCTTCACACCTCAAATCAGGCAGCCAGTTACCAGCTGTGTTCCACCCTGCCTTCTTCCTGAATGTTCCAAGACCCCCATGCCC
>NW_027530007.1:1732862-1736322 GCF_008692635.1 Crocuta crocuta | reverse complement strand
CCCCCCCCCCACCCCCCCCGGGCTTCCTGGACCCTCTCATTCGGCTGACCTGTAGCATCTACTTCCTTTTCCCCAGAGTCTGTGTCTTCAGCTTCCGCCCCTTCCTCTCCCGCTGCCCTTGTGTCTGGGGGAGTTTGACTGCGTTTGACTCTCACCCGAAGGAAGCCTGTTCTGCGGATTCAAGGCTTAGTTTAAAAAAACAACAAACCTGAGGTGTGACCTCATTCCATGGCCTCGGAATACTGTGTTATTCCCTAGTAAAAGGACCGAAGGCCCTGAAGTCTGTTGTGGATTTTCATCTAGTTTCTCGACTTATTTTTTGTTTATTTTACTCATTTTTCTCTGAATGGATAATTCATTCACAAGGTTCAGAGTGTTTAGAGGTTCAGAGAAGAAAGCTTCCCTTCCACTTCCTGCAGGCCGTCCATGGGATCACTTTCTTCTGTCACCGTCTACATTTTTATCTTACAACTTTTATTTATTTTTTAAAGATTAATTTGAGAGAGAGAGAAAACATGCACATGAGCAGGGGAAGGGCAGAGAGAGAGAGGGAGACCGAGAATCCCAAGCAGGCTCCACATGATCAGCGCAGAGCCCGATGTGGGGCTCGATCCCACACACTGTGACATCACCACTTGAGCCTAAACCAAGGATTGGACGCTTAGCTGACTGAGCCACCCAGGCGCCCCTTTATCTTCCAACTTTTTAAGCAGAATTTTAAGTATTTTTGTTACAGAAATATATGTAGCAGCACTGAGGTAATGAAGTAAAAGAACCAAAAACAGACCACACGGACCTTACTCGTCCCTACTTCCTGGTGCTTGTCCTCATTCAGAAAGAACCTTCATCAGCCTCGTAACTTTCAAGTCTCTCATTTACAGTGTTTGCATCGGTGTCAGGTTTCCAAACCCCAGAGGGGACAGAGGGAAAGTTGGGGGGCAGAATTTGCCGGCTCGCTGGAGAATACCCCCAAGTGTGCCCCCGCCGCTCACACCCACCCTGCTCCTTGTAGAAATACCTGCTCCCCCTCATCGTGGGTGGCCGAGAGGACAGGAAGCACCTGGAGAGGATGGAGGCGAGTCTCTCGGAGCTGAGTGGCAGCGTGGCACAGACAGGTAAAGATTAATGACTCCATCAAGTCGCCCCTCCAAGCCTTCCCGAGCAGCCCCTTCTCTGCCCCGCCCCTCCCCCTTGCCTCCACTTTATGTGGTGACTTCATTTATCTGCTCTGAGAATCTGTTCACATTTGCAAATGAAGCCGCCGTCATTTCGGTTTAATTTGAAATTGCTTGTTTACTGTCGGCGCGGCCTCAATTAATTATGTTTTTACGGAAAGGCTCCCAACCTCAGAATATTAATAAGGGGAATAAAATGACAGCCTTTCTAAGGGCTGTAAAGTTCATTTTTAATTTCTGCTTCTGTGAGGTTTTCAGGGGGGTTTTCAGCGATTTTTTCCCCCTTCCCTCTAAGAATCCAGCACAGGGTCAAGAGAGGCTGTAATTACTGCGGCTCCGGGGACCCCAGCCACCTCCTCTGTCATCGACTCCACAGGGCTGGCGTTCATTACCCGGTGCCCCAGTGATGGCCCAGATTAGCTGGGACCTGTCGCACCAGAGGCGGCTTTTCCTCTTTATAAACTTGTTTACTAGATGGAGGCTCTGAATCTAAAAACTCAGGCAAGCCACAGAGCCGCTGTCCCGGGCAGGAGTCTATCCCGCTGGGGTGCACTTGCAGAGCCGCCGGAAACGCTCTGGTGCGTCTGGCCCTGGGAGGCTGACCCCGGGGCCCGTGCCTGGGGCACAGCCTGGTACCACCACGGGCCCGGGGAGCTCCAGTAGCCTCGGGGTTGGGTGCAGAAGCAGGAAGGAGCGGCAGGAAAGCGGGATTTGCGGTCTTTAACAAACACTCCCGGCCTGAGATGCGTATGGGCCTGAGATGCGTTTCTCCCAGCACGGGAGACTCCGACAGCTGCCCGGTGAGGGGCGTGAGATGAGGGACACGGACGTAACCGAAGTTGGAAGAGCCAAGCAGATCATACGCACATGTAATTGGAGGGGAGAGGCTTTGGACGGATATAGTGTTGACCATGGACAAGTGCACAATAGGAAGATGGAGTGGAAATACTAGAGGTTAGATGCGGTGCAGGTAGATTGCCCGGAGTGCAGATAAATTATCTGGATTGCGGGGTGGGGGGTGACTCAGATAAATTAGACGTGGCAGCTATAGGTGTGTGGACAGAGAAGGGAAGAATCTGTGTGTATCATTTAACAGAGATGCTACTGCTTTTTTCTCCCAGTGACTCAGTTACAGATGACTTTAGCCTCCGTCCAGGAGCTGCTGATTCAGCAGCAGCAGAAAGTCCAGGAGCTCGCCCACGAACTGGCCTCAGCCAAGGTACTTGTCCCTGACCCTCTCCGGGTCCAGGTCTGCCCTGCCCGGTGCTCTGCCCATCTACCGCGATCCACTGGGTCTGACTTTGCTTTTCTCATGCTGGTTACACAGCAGGGGCCCTCACGGTCCTCAGAGAGAAAGGAGGCGGTCACCTTCCCATCACTCTGGCTCCGTGTCCCCTCCTCGCAGGGGGAAGGAGGGGCAACTCTTTGCCTGTGGCCCTCCCGGGGCAGCACAGCCCCAAGCTCTGGAGGTAGCTGCTGTAGACCCCGGGTGATCTCCCCTGCCACGTGAGGCCACAGGTCACAGCATTGCCAAGAGCGAGTGCAGGGAGTGGGGAGGTGGGGGAGTGTGCTGAGGCACTCGGCTAAACCCCGCATCCACGGGCAGATTCTCCGCACCCAGGTCTCGGGGAGTCAGGGGACCCCGAACGGAGTATCAGCTGGGATTGCCCCGGGCTGTTTCCATGCCTCACTTCCCAGCTGAAGTAGTCTTGGCAATATCAGGTCCCAGGATCAGACCTCTTGGGGCAAAATCCTCTGCCACATGCCAGCCGTGTGAGCACAGGCAAGTTACTTAACCTCCCTGACTTAGTTTCCTCGTCTGCAAAACGGACTTGTAATGCCACCTCCTTCACTGTCTGCATGTGCTTGGAATAGTGTCTGCTCCCGTCCACTCGCGGGAGCGCAGGCTTCCGGCCCGGGTCTGTGGGTGCATGACAGGGTCATTCTCGAGGCACTGTCTTGGACCGGGCCCAGGGAACAGTGGGCCAGTGGCTCCAGGATGTCCACTCTCCTCCCCAGTCCATCCCCATCCCTGTGCTGCTTTCCGGTCGCTTCCACGCAGCCCGAGCTGTAGAGGGACCGACTCTGGGCGGCTCTCCCAGGAGAAGTCCCAGCCAGCGCACAACCAGATGTGAGCCGGCGCTCAAAGCTTTGGCGTTTGCAAAACCAAGTGAAACTGGAATCTTTCTGTTTCTGATGGATTCTGGGGCTCCCCCCTGTGAAGAGGGGTTCCCAAGAATCCCCTCTCCCCTTCTTGGGTCCCCCCCCCACAGGAGGTGCTGCCT
>NW_027530007.1:1722294-1732673 GCF_008692635.1 Crocuta crocuta | reverse complement strand
CCTTCGCGCCCCCACCCCGCTCTCCTCTATTATCTTTGGGAGTGGTGGCCTGCCAATGGCCAGAAGCCATTCCGGATATTGGAAAACTGTTTGCAGACCTGAAGCATTAAGATTAAGACCACATGTTGCATTTTAAGAGGGGAGGGGGCCCAGGAGTGTGCCCGGTGGCAGAANCACTGGTGCGGTGTTGGAACCCAGACGAGGGAAGACTTTGGTTACCCCATAAACCGGAGGCTCAGAGCTGTGTTTCCTCAGCTCTAACAGAAGTTTTTATATCTGGCTTCCAAACTCCTAGTGCAGCACTGTAAAAAATTAAAAAGAAGTGCGTTAAGTAATTAAAAAACCTACATAAAACTGAAGGCTGGGAGTTTTCTACAACTGTTTTTTAAAGAGACTGGCTAAAAAGCCCCAGATGTCAGATTTTATTTCTAAATCCTGGCATCTGGCACCATATGCGTTTGGAAATTTGAGTCCTTTGTAGGCCGGTGAGTGGAAATTGCTCCCTTGTTAATGGGCTGCTGTGGCTTTCAAGGTCTCAGAGAAGCCAGAACAGTGGCTCCTGGATCTGCACTGTCTGGTGGTCTGGAGCGAGGACCCCGGGGGGATGTGCGCGCAGTGGCGGCCCATGCTCCCGCCAAGACCTACGGCCCCACTGAGGGGCCTCTCCCTGTGCTCGCCTGAGCAGGCCCGAGCGGCCCCCACCCCGGGTCACACGTCCGCAGCAGGCTGGTGGGGCCATCCAGGGCCCCTCCCCGCTGCCGGCCCCGGGCAGAGGGGTCAGGGCAGCTGGGACCTCGCACGCCTGACCTGTGCACTTGAAGCCTCTGGGAGGTGGTGTCCGGCCAGGTGGATGGGGGCCCGCGCACCTGGGCCCGTCGTGCCTGGAATTGGCCCATAAACACTTCATAGGCCACTGTGTGGCCACCGGCAGCTGCCATCTGGGAGGCCACCGTTTGGACTTTCCTCTTCTCTGTGTGGTTCAGCAAGATTTGCCAAAGAAAGGTGTGGTTCTTGGAAGTTTATTTGGAAAATGGCCAAGTCGAAGGGGAAAGGTGGGGATGGGAAGATAGCGTTTGTCCGTTTCTCCCGTGGGCCCTCTTCAGGGAGAGAATCGGAGTTAAGTCCTAGAGCAGCTTCTTTCTCTCTGCTGAGCCTCCAGGATCACCCCCAAACAGTGGATGGACTGTGGCCCGCACGCTGTGGGAGCTTTGCAGTTGGTGGGGTGCGGCCTGGGAGCCTGACCTTGCCGAGGTGGGAGCTGCAGCCGCCTACCAGGGCGGGAAGTGCTCCGGAGGCAAAGCCCGTCTTCCGGGCCTGCTTGAGATTGGAGCTGGGGGGCCGGCCGGTGCCCAGCGATCACCCCGACCCTCTGGTACAGGCCTCAGAGACCCCGCGGGTCTGGCTCCAGACCACTGCGGCGTAGCAGTCATTGCAAGGGAGCGAGTCAAATGGCTTTTTTGGTTCCTCGGTGCATATGAAAGTTCTGTTTACGCTATGCTTTAGTAGCACGATGCCGAGAAAAATGTACATACCTCACATTTAAAAATACTGTATTGCTAAAAAGTGCTCACCATCCTGTGAGCTTTCGGCAAGTCATATTCACTGATCACAGATCACTCTAACAAGCATAACAACGAAAAAGTAATGAAAAAGTTTGAAATGCCGTGGGAATTGCCGAAATGTGACACAGAGACACAATGCAGATGGTGGGGAGCCCAGCGCCCGCAGACCTGCTCGACGCAGGGTCGCCACAGACCCCCGCTTGTCAGAACACAGGTGTGCGAAGCACAGTGAGACGAGGTAGGCCTGTACCGTGTGGGGACGGCGGCTGCCGTCTCAGCCCCCGAGCCCACTCCTGTGTGTGGTGTATAGGTGTCTGCAGGGAGGGTGGCTCCGCTGGGGGAGCCGGGGTGGAGACGGAAGTCACCTGTTTTATTAGTTCTGTTTTAATGGGACGTTGCGAACACACGTGGAAATGGAGGGCCGCAGAGCGGATGGTGTGCTTCCGCTGCACGGCTGGGTGCGTGTCGCAGCCGGGCTCTCGGCACCCCCAGCTCGCTGTGCGGCCCGTGCCAGACAGCGGGGCACCTCACGCCGCACACCGCACACACTTGCGTTTGCATCTCCTGAAAGATACGGGCTTTTTGGTTGCTGTTATGTCGCACTGCTAAAATGCCATTGTTATGTGGCTAAATACATGTCACAGCGGCTTAATGTCATCAGGTATCCAAACAGACTTGTGGGAATATTTGTTTTTTAGGGTGCCGTCGTTTAAACAGGAAGGCCCAGGAAGGCCCAGGAGGGCAGCCCCTGAATGGCAGAGCCTCCCCCAGGGGTCTCCGGGCTGACACGTGGGACACACGTCCCGCATCCTGCTGACCCCGTGGCCCCTCCCGCCGTCCTGGCTGGTGGAGGTCAGGGTTGGGGGGGTGCGGGAGGGGGCGCAGCTCTGATCCTTGTTCTCCCGTGTTCTGACTTTCAGGCCACCACATCCACCAACTGGATCTTGGAGTCCCAGAATATCAATGAACTCAAGTCGGAAATTAACTCCTTGAAAGGGCTGCTTTTAAATCGGTAGGAGGAGTGGAGGGGTGGGCTGTGGATCTGCCCCAGGCTGGGCCTGTCCAGCTGCCATGGGAAGGGACAAGTCCCCCTGACGGGCCCCTGTCCGTCCAGCCCCTGATTGAGCCCGGAGACTCAGGCACTGAGTTTGGGAATCTTGGGAGCTTCTGCTTTTCCTCCCCGNCAAGGGGACCTGGTCAGTGGAAGCTTCAGCCGAAACACGGGACCTGGAGCTGAAGAGAACATCCCCATCCTGAAACAGGGCCTCCAGCCGGGGCCACCGCCTCCGCCTCCCTCCTGGGCCCTGACTGGACCTCTCTCAGTGACAGTGCGGTCCCTTCCTCGCAGAAGGCCAGGGAGTCCTCAGTCGGAAGGATGCTGCGATTCGGGGCAGGGGACAGAAGCAGTGCCTGCCACCCCCGCCCCTAGCTTCTTTGGTCTTGTGCTGTCCATCTGCAGTGACAGCACCTGTCACGAGCCCCCACAGTGGAGACCGCGTCACCAGGGCAGCCCTGAATGGAGGGGTGACCAGCCTGTTTGACCCCGTGTCCCAGGAGCCGCTCAGTCCTGAGGTGGACACTGAGATGGTCGGTCACCTCACCCGCAGGGCACTTTGGGTCGGCCTTGCCTGGCTTCTCATTTCTCTGGGCTTTAGTGGGGGCTCTGTGAGGCGGTCCCAAGGTACAAAGTGGCCCTTCACTCAGGGTCAAGACTTGGGGGCTGCAGGGGTCTTGTGGCCCCAACCAGGGGACCCAGTTCTCCCAGCTGCCTACTTGTAGGCCACGTTGGAAGAAAAGAACCCAAGAGAGGTGTGGCCGACCTTGACAACTGGAGGGTTGTCATTAGGCGAAATCTTTTGTGTTTCGAACCGAGGAGACCAGAGCCTTTGAGGTCAGGGGGACAGAGAGCAGGGAGTTCCGTAACTGTGGAGCTGAGGAAACCGCAAATTGCATTTCTTGTCGGCGTCCACACCGCCTTCGCTGTGTGCACGCCATGTTGTGGCGTCCGGGCGGCGGGGGAGAGCTGCCCATGACCAACGCCGGCGGACGGTGCGCAGCCCAGCAGGGAGCTGGCCGTTGTCCTAAGCCTTGGCCTCTTGGCTCAGGCAGAGATGGGCCCTCCTGCCCTGGAGCCGCTGCCCAGCGGAGCTGACCTCCCGGGTCCCTCAGGCAGCAGCGCTGGGCCCGGGCCCAGGGCGGGCGAGCAGAGTGGAGAACTGACCTCCTTGCTGAGTGTTGAGCTCAGGGGTTTTTCTAGCAAAGGGCACCGAGCGTTACCCTTCTGGTTGTGAGGTTTCTGACCTCGTCGCCAGTGGCCAGGCCTTCCTGCTTCTGCCCAGGCCGCAGATACGGTGGGTGCAGTGGGGGCCCCGTGGCTCGGGTCCCCAGTTGCCTGGCTCAGCCTCAGTTCCCTGCCGGCCCCCCACCCCCCACCCCCAGGGGCTAAGGACTGGGGGGCGGCGCGCTGCAGCCCTGGGGCCAGCTGTCCAGTGCCTGCCGAGGCAGGTGGGCCCGGTCCGGGCAAGGAGGGCCTGGGCGGCACCCGCGGCGGGGGCAGGGCGCTCCGAGCGCACCTCCGGCTTCCACCTCTACGGCTCTGACCCCCAGCCGGCCGCCGGGAGGCCTTGCTTCTGGGAGTGGCCTGCTCAGCCGGTGGGGGGCCCGGTGTGTCCTGTCGCCTGCTCAGCGGCCCCGGGGACCACGTGTGGCTCGGCCGAGCGAGGTCCCCGGGGCACCGGCGCCAACCCCGCTCCTTCTCTCGCTGTGTCAGGAGGCAGTTCCCACCGTCCCCCTCGGCCCCGAAGATCCCGTCCTGGCAGATCCCCGTCAAGTCCCCGTCACCCTCCAGCCCCGCGGCCGCCACCCACCACAGCAGCAGTGACATCTCGCCCGTCAGCAACGAGTCCACGTCGTCCTCGCCCGTGAAGGAGGGCCACAGCCCCGAGGGCTCCACGGCCGCCTACCACCTGCTCGGCCCGCAGGAGGAGGGCCCGGGCCAGGTGAGGATGGAGGTGCAGGGCGAGGAGGAGAAGAGGGAGGACGAGGACGAGGACGAGGACGGGGGCCGCGCGGACGCGGAGGACCGCCTGGGGGTGCAGAGGGAGGACCGCCGGGGCGGGGACNGCAGATTTTCCGGGCCCAGGCCCCCCGCAGCCCCGCGCCGCAGCCGGGGGGCTCGTCCAGGGCGCGCCTGCTGAGCACCTGGGCTCACCGGACGCCGTGCATGACAAGAGGTAGCTTCCCTGCCTGGTTCCCGGTCGTCCGCGTGGCGTCTGCCGATGTCCGGCCGCGGCTCCTTCACCAGCCTCGCGGGGGCCCGGGGTTGGGGGGGCTGCGCTCTCTCTCGGCAAGGGCCTCCCAGGGCCCCAGCCAGCTCTTGTCCAGAGGCTGCGCCCCCGCGCCCCGTCCACGCCCCGCCGCGCCCGGCGTCCTTCCAGACAAGTGGCATCACCTGCGCTTCTCCCGTCCTCGCTCGCTGCATTGTGACTCAGCCAACCCCGTGGCGGGACGTGGCTCTCACTCCCGCGTAGGAGCCGGGCGTCAGGGCCCCCGCCTGCCCTTCCCCCCTAAAAACACATGTTCATCTGTGTGATCAGGTATAGGTTTCAGAATATAAGATACTACTGTATATAATTGTAATAAATACGAGTTGTCACTATTTAATTCCTGCCTGTGGCTCCCTGTCTGCTCGCAGCACCCGCCGCCCGGAAGTGGGGCTCGCCGGGGGCTGCACCCGCGAGCCCGGAAGGGGGCCGAGGGGGGTGTCTGGGCGGCCCTTCCTGTGGGCCCGATGGGGGACGGGCCCTTTCCCGAGGCAGGTTTCGTTAGCTGCTCACCGACAGCTGGAGGGTTTGGTCCTCGGCTCGCAGCACGGAAGGGCGACATCCTGATGCAGGGAAGGGACCTCGTGTTACTGTATATAGACCTGGTGCTGCGGGTGATGAGCTCTCCTTCCTTAAATGGATGAATGTGCTCCCAGGAGAGCGTGTGTCTCGCTCTGTCTTCCTCCCCCGTCTCCCGCTCTCCCTCCCCGTCTCCCTTTAACCTTCACACAGCGCTCAGCTGTGCCCGGAAAAGCATGCGACGCTCCTTCCCAGGGGCCCCTGCTCCCTCAAGCCCGGTGCCGCGTGCGGACAGTGGGCACGGCCACTTCCAGGCGCCCTGTGTAGATACCAGCTGGGGACAGAGTGCAGGGCCGGGGAGGCGGAGCCCTGCGGCGCGCGCCTCACTCCCTGCTGGTGCCCATGTGCCCCGGCCTCGTGCCCAGCCGGCGCCCCGGGCAAAGGGCTGCTCTTTGGTCTCGGGCAGCATTCCTTCTCCTGCCTGGGCTCCCTTTTGGGGCTGGGCGCTCAGTCCCCTTCCCGCCGCCGCAGACCCGCCTCTGTGGCCCAGGGCGTCAGGGGACGGTGGCTCGGCCCTTCCCGACCCCCCTGAGCGTCCGGGCCTCTGGGTGTCACCGTTGATGCTCACAACCTCCCATAACGTCCCTGCAGTCCCTTTTCCCACCACGTGCCCCCCAGGGCCAGGCCGAACGCTCAGGGACTCCGTGCGGGGGCGACGAGCCTGCCCTGGGCCAGGACCCCCGGGTGGGGAGCCGGCGGCCGGGCCGAGACGGAGGAGCACAGGGCCGGGCGCCTGGGCTGAGCCCTTGGCTCCGACGTGGGGTCCGTGGGACGCGGCTGGAGAGCGGCTGTTTCGCAAGCTCTCGTCAGTGAAGGGAAACCCCGGGTCCTCGGTGGGCACTTCGGGGTTCTCCCCGGTCAGCTTGGTGACCATTTGTCATTGTCTCTAACTTGGTGTTGAGCTTTCCGGAGGCCCCTCCCGCAATGGCACCAGATGGGGGGAGCAGAGGGCAGGTGGCCTTGGCCGGAGCCGCTTGGGGGGGTGCACTGGAGGGGAGTCCGGGCAGTGCCCCCTTCCCCCAGACGGGACTACCTGAGGCTTCAGCGTCCCCAGCGGGGGGCAGAGGGGGGTCCGCCGGCCCGCGGGCAGGAGATGAGGTGGGTCCTGAGCTCCAGTGTTGGCTTTTGAGGACAGAGAGTCTGGCGAGATTTCAGGGAGGGGAAAACCCCTCCCCAAAACGGCAGGAGTGCTGCCTAATAAAGGCAGCCGCTGGACGGAGGGAAACAGCGCTTTGAAAAAAAAAAGCCTTTCATTAGAAAAATAATGCATTTCATCCAAATAAGGTAAAAATATTTGGAATGGGGCAGAAGTGAGCAGCAGGCAGCGCCCGTCAGGCCTTTCTGGAAGGGGGAAGATTATTAAACTCAATTACAATGTAGTTTGGTAAAGCGTCATTTAGGAAAGAACAGGCCCCAGTGCGGGGAGGCTGTGGGCCGGCCCTCCTGGCCCCGGGGTCTCCCCAGCCACCCCCTGTGGCCCCCTGGCTCTGCGGGGCCTGGCGTCAGCGTCAGCGTCAGCGCTGTCCCAGGAGCAGAGCCCAGAGCGGAGGCCGGGGAGGCTGCTCCCCCACCTGTGCGCCCGGCCTCCCCCACCCCCGCCCCCCAGGTCTGGGAGGGGGAGCTCCCTGGGGGAGGGAAGGGGCTGCTGAGATTTACGTGTTCGTCTTCTCTCATGTTATGGAAGCACATCTCAGATGTTTAAAAAATCCGGTCACTGTAGAAGGGAGCAGAGAGCACACGATCTCCCCTCTACTGTCTGTCTGGTTTTGCGGGTGCACTTACAGCCCCCCCGGCCCCGCCTCTATTTTAATAAAGACGGGACGTTCCTTTCACCCTGTCCCTGTGACCTGCCTGTCTCACTGAGAGTGAATCCTGTGTCTTTGCGGGCTCACACCAAGTGGGAGCGGGGGTTCTCTAGAAGGTTCTTCTCTCACCTTTGCCCTTTGCCTAGCCAGGAGCACTGAGGTTGGTTCTTGGGCCTGGGTCCAGAACAGCCTTCTCCTCTGGTGACTGCCCAGCCCTGGCCCTGCCCCGGCCNCGTCCCTACCCCTCCCCTACCCCGCCCCAGTCCTGTCCCTACCCCTGCCCTGGAGCCCAAAGAGGAGGAAGGCAGGCAGGAGACATTTTCTGACAACCTGATCCCAGGAGTTTACTTCATCCTTAGTGTTTCCTCGTCTGTTTGTTTAAGACGGTTGCTGACAAGCCACCCAGAAAAGAGGGTCGGAGGCTCCACGCGGCAGGTGTGAAGGTGCCTGTGAGACCCGGCAGGTGTGGCCCCAGCCTCGGGGGAAGTGCTCCCCTGGAGGTAGACCCCAGTCTTGCCCCCCATGCCTTTGCCCTGCACCCTGGGATCCGCCACGCCCGCGGATCCATAGACCCCCCCTCAGGGTGGGGCGCTGATCTGTGGCGGCCGCCCCCCGCCTGGGGAGAGCCAGCTTAGGCTGACATGCAGGGCCTGAGCTGGGGGGTGCTCTCCGCGGCCCCCTTGTGCCCCCCCCAGCTCCCATCCCCCACTCCCACCCCAGCAAAATCGTGGGGGCCTTTCACCTGAATTACGAGCAACCCTTAGTAGTTACTGATCACTTTCAAGTTCATGCTCTTCGAGAAGAAGAGAGATGATTTTACTATTTCGTAAGGAGAGCGCCCGAAGCCTTTCCTTGTTCCCTGACAAGCCCTGGAAGGATCTTCTTTATAGTGACAAGGCCGCAGTTTTACATACACCCCGGAAACTCCAGCACCCGGCCCTCCGCACGGCACCCGCAGCCGCAGCCCTGGGAGAATTGTTTCCAGGCACAAGCAGCTCCTGGGGTGCCTTCCAGAACCAGGGCGCAGCACCCAGGCCTGCGGGGGCCCTGGCCAGGGCCGAGGGCATCCTTCGGTGGGGAAAAAGCTTTGGACTTTCCGAGGCCATGTGTCCCCCACCCCCCGCCCCTGAGCAGCATGGGGCACGGGGCGCACAGGAGCAGCAGCTGCGTCCGGCCACTAGGCACCGTCTGCCTCCCTCCCGTGGGGGCTGCGGGCCTCCTGGGAGCTGCTTCCTGTCTGGCCCGCCCGAGAGGGTGGGGCGGCTCCTCCCTGCGAGGGTGGCACAGGCCGGGCCCCACTGGGTCCCCAGGGCCCCAGCCCGCCTGAGGGCCCCGACTGTCCACCTTGCTTCCTGGATGCCTCTCTGCCTGGCACCTGCTGTGGCCTGGCCGTGGGCCAAGCCAGCCTGTGGCCCAGGGCCGCCTCGTGAAGGACGGGGCAGGCTGGCCGCGTGGCCTGGGGAAGGGGCTGGCGGGAGGGGGCACGGCCACTCATGAGTGCCGAGGCCCGACTCCCATGTATGAGTCAGCGGCTGGTAGCTCCCAGGCCGGGCCGGGTCCGTGGGAGGTGGGCAGGCCACTGAGCTCTGCATGAGCCTGCGCAGCTGGTTCTGGCTCTTTCCAAGAGGTTACAAAACTCTTGAATTTGCCCCAGTTTGGGTGTAGGAGCATCACACCACCACAGCTAATTAAATCCAAGAATGAAAACATGTTTTACTGCATTTCCTACTGAATCCAACGACCCACAGGGAGTGCGGTGGGGCCTGGGCCCACTCGGCACCCCTGCACCGCGAGCCCCACTGCCTTCTTGGGGACGAGGGACATGGTCTCATGGTGTGCCATGTGGCCACCTCTCTCTGCCCTCATATGGGGCAGTGCCTGGGACTCGGGGTAGTGAGCTGGCCCGGGGCAACGTCCTGATGGGTCACAGGTCCCTGTCCCCCTGAGGCTCTTTGAGGGGCCCCCTGAGACCTGCGACCCCCTCCCTGGGCCAGGTACGAGACCCACCTGTCCACCATGTGTGGCTCCGCTGAGATCCCTCTGGGCCCCGAAGACCTGGGGGCAGCCAGGGCAGGGGCGTTTTAGGGATCGTCCACCTTGAGTCTCTCCTCCCTCCCCTGGGCCCCAAGGAGTCCCCCCCAGGGGCAGCTGAAGATGGAGCCCCCGAGAGCTGGCCCTCACGCCTCGGCGGGCCCCTGCCCCCTGCCGCAGCGCCCAAAGGCGGCCCTGTGGTCACGCCACCCACTCACCCGGCTGAGGTCTGGCCTTGGCTCCGTGCCTCCCCTTCGGCCCCACGGGAGCGGCCCACCAGGGCCTGTGAAGCTCCAATAATGGTTTTAATTTGTTGAACTTGTGTTTTATCCCATAAATTAGTCACTGTTTTATTTAACAGAATCGAGATATCCACAAACAATAGGCGAGTTCCAACTTGAACATTTTAATAAGACAGAAAAAAGTATATATTTTCGCGTCTGTTACAAACATATTTATGTAAATAGCCTGTGGGCTGCGTTCCAGGAAGAAAGAAGAAAAGGAAGGGCCTTCTGTGCTGGGGCTGGGTTGGAACCGAGGCGTTTGTGATGGTGGAAACGACAGTGAGCAGGGTGCTGGGAGGGTGCGGACCCAGTGTGGGGGGGGGCAGTTCTCCCCCCCCCATCCCGACCCCTCCTCCTGCTGGTGCCCGGTCATGGGGAGAGGGGCTCTTTGGGGCTTCACCTTCCCGCCCCTCCACTACCCTCCTCTGGAAGGCAGGGGTGCTCATCACAGCAGTGGCAGACCCAGCGAGATGCTCGAAGCGGAAGTACTTGGTGGGTCCCACACATCCCTCCCCCGGGCCCTGGGATGCTTTGGCCACTTGGGAGGAGGTCAGCTCAGGGCAAGACCGGCAAGGTGGGTGCAGACGACGCGGTTAAATGGGAAAGCAGGTCACCGTTTAGAAATGTCCGGGCAGGCGAGGCCCGGTGCCTGTATTCCTGCCACCCACGCTTCTGAGGGAGCCCCCCGCCATCAGGCCCCAGGGCCGCAGTTCAGGCCCGGGGCTGGTGGCTGCAGACCTAGGAATCGGCCCCCTCTGGCTCTGCCCCCACGTGCTCCGGGCAGGAGCCCTGCCA
>NW_027530007.1:1715743-1716068 GCF_008692635.1 Crocuta crocuta | reverse complement strand
CCACCAGAAAAAAAAAAAAAAAAACCAGTGCCCACCTCCCCGCCATCAGGTGGGGCTCCTCTTGGAGATCTGCAGGGACAGGCTGGGCTCGGCTCTCTCCCTGTGACTGAGTCTCAGGGTCCAACCCGGGCCAGGCTGGTGGCTGGGACTGGAGACCCGGGAAGCTTGGGCAGCCTGCGCTGGGTCCCTGTCGCCTTCAGAGCTCGTGGCCGGGTGTGCGTCAGCCAGATGCCCCCCACGCCCCCCCCCAGCCCCCCAAGTCGGGCAAGGTGGCCTCCTCCTCTCCAGGAAGTGGGGATGTTTTGAAAAGGGACCCAAAACTGAG
>NW_027530007.1:1715364-1715720 GCF_008692635.1 Crocuta crocuta | reverse complement strand
CCAAAACCAATAGAGAAAAACTCAAATGTTAAATACAAACTTGTATCAACAGTAATCGTCCTTTTTCTTGTTTCTACAAAATTCAAGTTAAAAGTTGGAATCACGCAGCTCCCGTCAGTGCTAGTGTAAAGACAGACAGCCTCAAACTGGTAAGGCCTCTAAAATAAATGCTAAACGCAATCCCACGTGAGCGATTGCACTCGGTCTCCAACCTCAGGGCTGGTCCGAGGCAGGCCTGCGCTCTCACAGCCCGCCTGCCTCTTTTTTCTTTTTGTTCTATGTAGAATAATAACCTTTACAGGAAAAATACTGTACAACTTTCTCGCATTTTTTTTCCATTTTGAATATTAAAGCCC
>NW_027530007.1:1687173-1715319 GCF_008692635.1 Crocuta crocuta | reverse complement strand
TTCGGTCCCAGCGGAGGGGGGTGGGGGCGGTGCCCCGGTCTGCCAATTCCGTGAGGTTTCCTCCGCGGTCCCTGCAGTGTCGCTGGCGCTGGCGCCTCTGGCCCGCCCTCCCCCGCCCCCCAGGGCCAGGAGGGAGGATCTTAGCTGCATGAATGGGGAGGCCCTGCCAGACGCAACCCGGGCCCGCCTCTGGGGGTTCGGGGTGGGGGTCGCGGTGACCCCCAGCGCCCTTCCCATTCCTGAGCAATGAGGAATCCCACCGGCGTGGTCGCGGGGCCCAGGGTCCGACCGCGGGGAGGGGCGCGCGGGNGGGGGGGCGGCCCCGAGCCCCACAGGGAGGCCCCCGCCTCTGTCCTGAGACGGACTCGGGGTCCGGAAGCACCAGCGGGGCCGCCCCCAGCCCGGAGCGCCTCCCCACGCCGGCCCCGGGTGCGATCNCTTGTCGTGCTTGCGCTTGTGCGAGTCCATCTGCGACATGCCCACGACCGTGTGGCGGCAGCCCGGGTAGGTGCAGTGGAAGTGCGAGCACTTGAGCTTGTACTTGCAGTCGGGCACGGCGCAGTCGGCGCTCGAGCTGAACTGGCAGAAGCCCGCCGCGCTGATCACGTCCTGCTTGCCGTGGTGCTTGCGGTGCGCCGTGACCTTGGTGCTGTCGGTGCAGCGGAAGCGGCAGCGCAGGCAGTGGAAGTGCGTGCTGGAGCCCGAGAAGGGGCAGTCGGCGAAGTGGCAGCTGAGCGACGCCTTGAAGCGCTTGAAGTCGTCCAGCACGAGGTTGTCCACGCGGTCATGGTGCTGCGCGTGCTTGTACATGTGCGTGCGGCCGCAGAACTTGTAGCCGCAGTTCTCCCGCGTGCAGTGATAGTGCGTGACCTTGAGCGAGAACTGGCAGGTCGGGTCCCTGCAGTCCTCATAGAGGTCGAAGCGCCGGAAGCCCTCCAGCATCATGCCCTCGTCCAGCATCTTGCGCGAGGAGGCCGTCTTGCGCCTCTTGCCGAACGGCGACATGTCCTCGATGATCCAGAAACGCTTTTTGGCGCCAGAGGCCGTGGGCATGGAGATGGTGTTCCCTGCGGAGGGGCCGGGGGAGGTCAGTGTGCACGGGGTCGCCTTTCCCAGGATCACACCCACGCAGGGTCCCCGGTCCCGCCCGGTGGTCGGACGGGAGCGCAGGGGGGTTGGCTTCCCGACACTCGGGGGGGCCTCGCCCACTGCCCTTCCCCAGCAGAGCCAGGGAGCCCCAGGCTTTCCCTTGCGTCATCCCGTGTCTGCAGGACGGACGACCACACAGGCATCCGCCCCTCGTGCGGCAGAGCCAGCGGCCCGGGGGATGTGGTGGCCGCTCCCTGGCCAGTCTGGGTGGGAAGTGAGGACGCGTCCTGGCGCTAATTGAAGCTGAGGGGGAATCTAGGTCGGGGAGTGTAATTGCCCAGGTTGGACGCACGCCAGGACGCCATCACACTCCCGCCTCTAATGAGGGACAGGCGGGCTCCTTCTCCCGGCGGCTAACCCGTTTCCCCGGCTGCCCACCTGTCTGCACAGGGGACCCGCCTACTTCCCCGCAGGGATGCCCTGTGCCCCGGGGCTGTTTGGAGTTGTAACTCCCTGCCCTGAGGGACACCTTCCCCTTGGTACCCGAAGCTTCTTTGAAGTCTGGTTGGGGTCTTCTGCCCGCAGTGAGCCAGGAGAGGGCAGGTCTGAGGTTCCCATCTGTGCCCTCCCGACCAGACCCAACTGCCGCCTTGGACCCAGGGTGGTCCATTACCAGGGCTGCCTGAGAGCAGTTTTAATTGTCACCCCCTTTCTGGGCCCTGCCGCCGTGGCTCGAGGGGCAGCGACCCTGGCACTCCCGGCTCCAAAGAGAGAAACCTTCAGGGGCTGGCCCTACCCAGGGTTGAGGGTGGGCATTCTCCGGGCTTCTCCCGTGTGGGTGACCTGCTCTGCCAGCCCTGAACCCGCCCAGAATGCCCGGCCTCCACGGCACCACTGTGCTACGTCATCCATTTAGGGAACAGACCAGGCACCCCACCCCCGCAGGTCAAGAGAAACCGGGGGCGGGAACGGTGCGGGGTGTGCGGCGCAGGACACGGGAGGGTGTGGGGCCTGGAGATCTGGGTGAGAGAGAAGTGGCTGCTTTGGGTCTGAGGGCCCAGGGCTCTGTGCGGTTATGCCAGTGACTGCTTTCCACGGGAAGAATTCCAGAAGGGAGACCTTTCTGCCGTACCCCCGGGTCTGGCACAGGGCTGGCCTGGCACTCAGCAGAACGGGAGGCAAAAATGAGTGAAGGAAGAAGGTGCGGGGCCGGGGTGATGACCACACCAAGGGGAGGGGCAGGCAGGTCCCAGCCCTGCGGGGCATCTGATATGCAGGGGTGAGGGGGTGGGGGTGGGACCCAGAGGCACCCCTGCCATTGAGCACTGCCCGGGCCCTGGGCCACAGCGACTCCCTCTTCCTGCTTGGCTCCAGGGCCGGGGGGTCGGGCCGGTGTCAGGGCCCTGCTGGGCCCCAATGGTGAGCAGGAGTCGAGGGGACATCTGGTTTTGTGGGGTGCTGGGCTGTGAGGGACGCAGGGGGGCCCTGTCCTGGCCCCAGCAGGCCACAGGGAAAGGTCTGGTCCCGGACCACGGCCTCGCAGGTCAGCGGAGGTGACACACACTGGCGAGAAGGCATGTGCGAGTTACCTGCAGCGTCCTGAACTAGGGGGACGTCACTTTTTACTGGAGATGCAGTGGCAGTGGCGGGCGGGAGGCGGGGCGGGCTGCTGACTGGGTGGCCCAGGCCCCGGGTGGCTCCAAGAGTGGCACTGAGCAGAGAGTATGAGAGACAGGGCGGAGAAAAGAGGCATGGGAGGGAGGGGAGGGGCGCCCGGAGCACGGCCGCTGAGAAGGATGGGGTCAGTGGGGGCTGCGGAGCCACGGGGGCAGCCTCGTCGCCAGCGGCAGCAGGAGGAGGAAGAGGAGGAGGAGGAGGAGCCGGGCAGCCTGGAGAGGGTGGAGAAAAGCAGAAAAAAAAAAAAAAAAAAAAAAAAAAAAGAAAAAAAAAAAAAAAAAAAAAAAAAAAAAAAGAAAACGAAAACAAAGAAAAAAACAAACAAAAAAAAGAACCAAAATGAGAAACCCAATGGCAGAAGCAAGTATGATATGAAAACACGTGGACAGATGACGAGCAGAGAAGCGTCACAAGAGAAGAGTGGGGAAGGNGGGGCAGTGGGGGGGCTCAGAGAGGGCCTGCGGCAGAGCCCGGCCCTGGTGGGACCCCAGTTTGGGGTCCAGGGCCCGAGCTTCGGGACGATGGCAGAAGGGCCAGAAGAGAGGCCGCGTGCCCGGGCCCTGGGCCCTGGCAGGTCCCCGGCCCCCCCTGCCCTTCCGGCTGGGGGCTCGGCTGCTCTGAGCCGGGGCGCCCACCGAGGACCAGCCCGGCTCCTCTCCGGGAAACCGCAGCCGAGGGCTGAGTGCAGGCAGGAGGGGGCCCTCAGCGTCCCCCAGACCAGCTGGCCCTGCCACACACTGAGGCCGCCTCTGTCCTTCGAGGCCGCTTGACCATGAACCTCCAGTCCTGAGACGGACCCTGCGGCGCCTTGGGCCGGGAGCGTCCGGCCCCCGAAGTCTCCTCCTGGCCTGCTCGCCGCCCCGCCCCGCGCTCACCTGGCGCCGTGCTCTCGTTGCCCACGGGGGTGCTGGAGCAGCTCCGGTCCATGGTGGGCGACTCAGAGGACACGGCGCCCGGGCTGCAGCCCGTGTAATCCATGTACTCGTCTGGCTCCGTGTCCATCAGGCTCGGGGGGCCCTGAGAGGAAGAGGGGGTGCCCTGAGGAAGTTGGGCCGGTGGGGGGGGGGCGGCGCTGTGCTGCGCACAGAGGGCAGGCTATCCCTCCGGGCGGGACGGGGGGACGCCCTCTTGGCGCCCTGGCACTCACCTGGGAGGGGGGCACGCGATCGAAGTTCTTGCCCAGCATCCTCCGCATGTGTTTCCGGGCGTGGGAGGTCATCTGGTGCTTGAGGAGGAAGGAGAACTGGCAGCCTTCCCGGATGCAGTGGAAGTGGCTGTTCACCTGGTTGTACTTGCAGCCTGCGGACACAGCCCCGCGGGCCGTGAGTTTCCTGCCCCCGGCCGTGCACAGGGCACCCACCGCGCCTTCAGGGCAAGGCAGATGGCGGCATCTGGGGAGGGGACGCATGCCCCACAGTGGCATTCCCCACTCCCAGGGGGAGGGGGTCCTAGGCCCTGAGGCTGGCCAAAGCCTGGGCGCACCCCCTCTGGCCTCAGTGGCCAGGCAGGGTCCCATCCCATGCCCCTTGCACTGAGGGGGTCCCGGGGCTCCAGGGTGAGAGACCCTACTGACCTGTCCGCCAGGTCATCCCCCTCCAGGCAAGCCACTTGTCTCCACATCTCTGGGGAGCCCGGGGGGCCTGCCCCCAGACCTGTGTAGACCTCTGCCCCGCCCCCGCCCACCTCCGCGTCGCTCTGGGCTGAGAACAAACAGAGCGGGCGAGACTGCAACCGTGTCAGCAAAGGGCAGGTGAGGGCCTGCCCGTTGCCATGGCGCCGGGGCTGGCCAGGTGTCTTCTATCATCCCCCAGCTTTGTTTGGCCCCAACTACCACCAAAAACACCCAAAGTTGAGTAAATACCGACAACTACAGAATACCCTGACCCCTGTAAACTGAGCCCAAGGACGGCACAGGCCACCAAATGTTGACATCTGTTGTCATGGTTACCAACCCTCTCTCAGGCCATGAATTCTTCTTGAATTAATGCTTGAAAGAAAGGTTTGTTTCCTGTCTTTTCTGGCAGTTGCTCTGAGTATCTCACCCCTACCCCGCAGAGGGGCCGGTGTGCAGCAGCCGCGAGGCCCCACCTCTGCTCCCCCAAGGCCCTGCTGCTATGACCACCTGAGTCACAACAGGCCTGGCCTGCAGCCCAGCTGTCTGTGCCTGGCCTGCCTGGCCGCCACCTGCCTTCCAGTTTCCAGTTTTTTCCCTGGCAGATTCCTACCCCACATCTGCAGGCCTGCGAGTGTGTGGCTCCATCCTGAGGCAGGTGGGTGGGCTCTGCGCCCCCCACCCCCACCCGGCCTGAAGGCATCCCCAGGGCAAGCTGGCGCCAGGCAGCTCCTCGGGAGGCCGGGTCCGGGGCCCTGGGTGGCCTCCCTGCCGCGGGACCAGCTCTCAACAGCAGCAGACTCAGCTCCCTGGCGTCTGCTGCGAAGCTCAGAGCCATCTGCAGCCTCCTTCCCAGCCCCATGGCCACCTCCTTCTGGGTCGCACCAGGTCACAGATGCTCTGGGCTGACCTACAGCATACCTGCTCATCCCACCAGATCCCCACCACCGAGCACCGTGCTGGCCAGCGCAGATACTCAAAACCCTGAGCTCCCCCCCACCCCCCACTTCCGGTAATAGCACGGAGCCCTGAGCACCGCTGTCCCTGATAGGCATCTGCTGAATGAGCAAAGGAACCAGGGTCCATCCTGGGCAAAGCCCTTGTAGTCAGAGCCATGGAAAGAGATCCAGAGCAAGGAACTTCAGGGGCTCCTATGATATTGGCCCGCCCTCTCGAGAGAACAGGAAGGAGCACCGAGTCCAGGGCCTGACTTGGATGACGAGGCCCCAGGCGTTTTCCCCAGAGGTAGGCGGGGCACTCTGAGTCACTCTCACCCCTTTTCCTGGGCTCTCTGTATTTTGACAGTTTCCCCTGTTTGATGATGCCTGGTGACATCAACGGCGTTTTTAACAAAACACAGAGTCTGATGTGCAGGGATAAGAGGTGGGTCCCAGGAAAGCTGGCCCGGGCCACCAGGGCCTCAGGGGCCAGAGCCACAACCCTGCTGCCTGCTGCGGGTCTCTGCCCCCGACCCCGGCCTTCAGTACCTAGCCTGCCACACTCCTCACGCTTGGTGAAGTACTTGAATCCGTTGGCTGCCCGCCGCTCAGCTTTCTCATGCTTCTTTATGTGCCACGGCAACTTGGTGGTGATGTTGGTCACAAAGTAGCAGCCGGTCCGGAGGCAGTGGTAGTGTCCACGCATCCGGAACTCGCAGTGCTGCCAGGAGGGACAGGAGGGTCACGGCCAGGCTGACCGCTTCTCTGAGCTCCCACCTGGCCCATGGCTCTGGGCTTGGCAGGCCATTTGCCCTTCCGTGCTCAAGTCAGAAAACACAACTGGGTACAGGCCTTTCATGTATTAAAAAAGTGGAACGTGCCTTTTGTAATCGGACTGAAATATCCTTCCTGGTAATCGTGCCACCCATCTCTAATTCCACACCCAGAGCAGACATCACTAATCTATCCCAGCATCCTCTCTGGAGGCTGGGGCTTCAGCAGACATCACTAATCTGGCCTAGCACTCTTCTCTGGAGTGCCCAGCTCTAGGATCAGGATCCTTCTCAAGGCGTTCTGCCAAACAGCCCCTACCAGTTTCGGGGTAGGCCTTTACGGCGAACTTGATCTGCCCTTCCTCTATGGGGCACGGGCAGTTCAATCTCTAGCTGTCCGCTGGGCCTATTTTAAAATTCTGGGCCTCTGGGGAAAGGGTGCATAGTTCCAGGATGGGCAGAATGATGCCAGGTGCACAGTGGCTGCCCAGCCTGGGGCCACCGCGGAGGGTCAGGATGAAATGACAGCCCTCACCAACTCTGGACCCCTGCCCAGGGGCCTCCAGGGGCCCGGGGGCAGACAGTGCCCTTTCCGGAGCCTGGACGAGGCCAATTCAAAACGGGCGTGAGAGATGGAACGAATCCCTGCCGGGAGGAGCCAGTCGGGACCCTGCCGCCTCCCTGTCCCCCCACCCCGGGCCCCCACCCCCACCTGTCCCCGGGACTGACCTGGTTGGGACAGAGACACTGGAGTGAGTAGTACGCAAACTGGTCTCGCACGTTCACCAGGTTGTTGTTGGGGTTGATGTGGTCCAGGCAGTGGGACTCGGCCTTGCCCGAGGTTTTACAGACATACTTGCAGTTGCCGAAGAGACAGTGGAAGTGGAACTTGTTGGCGTACTTGCAGTCCGTCGCGAGGCAAGGATCGCTGGAATGAAACCACAGCCCAGAAGGTCACTGGCGTTCCCGGAGCCCTCCCCGCCGACACCCTGACATTGGTCATGCTGGGGCTCTGCTCCCTAATTCCCTGTGATGCGGCCCAGGGAGTGGCCCCTGGGGCTGCCCTCCTGCTCCACAAGTGGACTCGGCCAGAGGAGACTACAGATCCCAGCATGCACTCCTGCCTTCTTTTTGGAGCTCGGCTGGTGCAGAAAGGGTTGCAGTGTGCAGCCTGCCCGGAGCATTGCATGCTGGGACATGTAGTTTCCACGGCCACACCTCAGGATTATAGATAAGGCGGCTGCAATAACCTCTTGGATACGAAAATGAGAGATGGCGCTGCCAGCCCTGGCGGGTGCCAGCAAGTGCCTAGCTGGCATGGCACAGGCACTGCCCTGGGTGTGGCTGACTGACAGGGTGCAGATGGGTGGGCAGCCCTACCCGGAAGCTCTGCTCCCTCAGGGCCCTGGCTAGGGGGAGTGTGTGCCTGGTGTCAGGTCCTGCTGAGGCGCACAGCTGCTGGGGGCCCCAGGGTCAGGCCGGGGCTCGGGGCTCCCGCCCACTCAGAGAACCTCACCAGCTTGCTGAGTGGTGGTGCTCGGGGGCGGGAGGGGTGCTGGGCTGAGCCCCCATGCCAGCCTGCCCTGAGAGCAGCAGCCCTGCCCCACAGCCTGCCTCCTGGGCTGCAGACAGGGGTGGAGGATGCCGTGCCCCTGCCTTCTGCCCTGGCTGGCACCACGGCTGCCCCCAAGGTGGCCCCAGGGCCGGAATCCGGCCACACTGGCGAAACTAAGAGGCCTGCCGCTGTGGGGAGGTGGAACGGAAGAAGGGGAGCTCGGGGAGGAACGGAGAGGAATGCAGGTCCCCTTCCACGCCAGAGGCCCGGCCCCAGGTGCCCAGAGAGGGGGGACAGCTGCCACTCAGGCGGTACACGTTCACATCCAATTTATTACTTTTATTGAGAACAGGAAGCCGCACACATAAAGATACAAAGTCACCGTTCTCGCCGCAAGGCGCCACCACCATCCAGTGAGGAAGGTCCCTTCCACCCCTGAGAGCTCAGACCACCGTGCAAACGGGGGCGGGCCTGCAGGGGGCGCCTACCCCCACCCCCCCACCTCGGCCCATGACTTCGCTTCTCCTGCAGAGACTCAGCCGCCTGCGCGAGTCACAGAGTCCAACAAGGAGGCCCAGAGTGAGACGCGGCCTTCCTTGCCCAGCCCACCTAAGCTGGTCCTCACGGCACCAACACTGCCCCTCTGGAACAGCGGCCGCCGCCACCACCACCTCCTCCTTCTCCCACCCTGGCGTCCCGCTCGGGGAACAGGCAGCGAGGCCAGAGCCGCGGCATCTTTGGCTAGAAGGACAGCGTCCGATGACCGTGTCCCAGAGAGGCTGGGGACAGCCCGGGCCCACTGCAAGGTGAGGAGCAGGGCGTCCTCGGCCGCCCTTGCTAGCACCTACTCCCGAGACACGCGGGGGACACGGGACTCCCGGCTCGTCGAGGGACTCACTTCTCCTGGAACTGGAGGAATCCGGGTTTGACCTGGGGCTTGGCGTTTTCTAGAGAAGTCGTTGCCAAGGGCGAAGTGGGCAGGTGAGGCACTGACGCTGGAATCTGAGGCATCTGGGGGATGGTGGAGGCCAGCTGTTTCCAGGCAAGCAGCGTGGGGGTGGAGGGCACGGCCGCCGGGCTGGGAGTGGGACCCTCCAGAGAGGCTGTGGTGACAGGAGGCGCTGGAGGGGACGAGGGGGCCAAGGCAGGTTTGGTCTCCGCAGCTGAGGTGGGGAAGGGAGCCTCTGGGTTTCCCTTCACTGCTCCTCCCTCTGTCCGGAAGTGGAAGCTGCAACAGGCAGAAACGGTGGCTCAGGTGGGGAGCAAGAGGGCCCTGCACAGGTAGCCTTTCCCTGGGTGTGACCCCATCACAAGCCTAGGGGGCCAGTGTCCCCCCCTAGTCCCCAGCACCAGGTGTGATGCCACCAGGAGGGAAGGACTGAGAACAAACAGCTGTGTCCTCTGGTTCTGAACTTGGGCTCCTGGCTCGGCCCTCGCTATGTCTTCCTGTTGTGTCTGTCGCTAGCCCCTTCCTATGCACAGCAGGAGACAGGGAGGGCGCACGAAGAAGTCTGTGCTTCCAGAATCTGCCCTGAGAATTGAAGGTGGGTCTTGCTCGGCCTTTGGAGATAGCTCTTCTGCAGACTAGCAGCTACAGCTGCCTGAACAGTGAGCAGAGCCCGAGCTGGGGCCCAGCAGTGGCCAAGGTCTGTGTTAAATGTCTGTGAGTTCTGGGTTCAATTACAAGAGGTGGCTGGCCTGCTGCTTTTCAGTTCAATGGGTTTACAAATTAATTTCATTATTTTTAGGTCAAAGAGAATCTACAGATGCAATACTGTGGCTTGGAAAGGCCTTCACCTAGGGTCCCTGCCTGGGTCAGGGCAGGGTCTCTCCAGCTGGCTTCACAGGGAACATCTGTGGCCGAGCTGCCGGCCACACTGGGCGGGGGCGGGGGGCAGGCAGAAGCAGCTGCTGAGGGTCTCTAGGTGGGGCCTGGAAAGGCTCAGAGGACCCGGCTGGAGGGCTGAGCAGGTAGAAGGATGGAGAAGCCCACCTTTTTCAGGCAGTATCTTTTAAGAAACCAGCTCAGCTCTTTCTGAGTTCTGGTGGGAGCAGCACACGGGGCCAGTTTGGAAGGCAGCTAGAGACCCTGGCAGCCTGCAAGCCCACGCAGCCTGGAGCCAGGCTGGGATGAAAGAGGCTAGGTTTCCCTGGGCCCTGGGGCCCCCCACTCACTTGGCATGCTTGATGGCCCCGTCCAGGGTGCTGAAAAGCGCTCCGCACTCCTCCACCACGCAGTGGAAGTGTGCCTTGTGAAGGAAGTCACACTGGGCATCACAGAAGTCCTTGGTGCCAAACCTGGCCAGAGGAAGCGGTGGTCAGAGGAGACCCTGGGGCACGGGACACCACGACGGGTGGGCGTGGCCCTTCCTGCTCCTTTGCTCTGCCAGGAAGCCCCTCACCTTCGAAGGTACACCTTCCAGGGCTCGGACAGCTTCTCCTGAACCAGCGCCTTCACGGCCTTGCCCAGGAAAGGCGAGGCCTCCACGGCGGGGCTGCCCTCCGCTTCTGTCTTGATGTTCAACAGGCCACCAAGGTTGGGGTTGCCCTGAGACATCTGCAAAGAGAACAGGGCCCGTGCTTGGGGCTGGCTGGCCGCCATGGGAGCAGCAGCGGCTCTGGGCCACTCGGACCTCTCGCAGTGCACTAGAGCAGTGGAGGGGAGAGGGTGCCTGGCCCTACACAGCTCTGGCCGCAGGTGAGCCCGCTGTGAATGGTGCTGCCACAGGCAACGTGGAGATGCCACGGCTCCTCCACACAAACCCTGTGGTGCTGAGATCCATCACTCAAGCTAAGGCCGGGACTCTGGGCACACACCAGACCAGCTTTCCCCAGACTTTGTGGCTCCCTGGTTATTTTCCTGCCAGATTTTCAAAAGAAGTACAGGAGGAGGAGGAGGGGGATCCCCTATGAATTCCTTGAGAACAAGAGAAGGCACACAAAGGAGGAACAGAGAGGGAGGGAGGGAGGCTCAGGGGGTGAGACAGAGATGCCTCACGGTTGCTGGGCCAGGAGGGAGGGTGGCGAGGGGGAGCCCGTGTGAAGGCGTGACCCACATGGGGCGTGGGGCTCCAACAGGAAGGAGGGACGGGGTGCAGGGGCCAGCGAGCCCCTGCGAAGGGAGACGTAGAGCGGGAGAGCAAGGAGGGAGAGAGGGAAGGTGGGGGGCNGGGGGGGGGGGGGGGGGGGGGGGGGGGGGGAGCCAGTGGCAGAGGGCAGAGGGCGGCGGGAGGCCCCTTCCCTGCCAAGGGCCCAGCGGGGAGCCCCACCCGTGAGGTCCGGCCCAGGCCCAGCTCCCCGAGCAGTCACTTGTGTATGGTAACCAAATTAATCTTGCTGTAGTCAAATTTATCATGTGAAGGGGGGAAATATATTTGAGATGATGTATAATTTACAAAGACCCTGCATTATTTAAAATAAATATTCTAGAGCGACCTCTGCAGAAGGCGTCCGAGACCATTACTCAACCCGAAAAGTGGAAATTGATGCTTTGCTCCCACTTTAGCGCCCCTCCCCCACCCCCTTTTTAAACAAACAAAAAATATATAAAATAAATAAATAAAATTAATAACTGAAAGGGAAAGAAGTTAAAGGGCTCTGGAAAAGCTTTTGGAGCCCTCCATCTGAAGGGAAAAAAAGGGTGTCAGAGGCTGGAATATATTTCTTCAGCCAGTTCATTAAATTAATTTGTAAGCAGTGGCTCTGAAATTATATCCGATGAAAAATGGCCTCAAAATTTAAATGGTACAAACTCATCTTATTAGAGGCAAAACATTAAAAAACAAACACCTCCCCCCCACCCCCCAGCATAGCTTTAATTTCTCTGGGTGGGGGAACGGGAGGCGTGTGATGGATGGTTCTTACCTTATTCATAAGCGAGGATAAAAGAGATGAATTTGCCGGGACTGCATGGCCATTTGATTCATTACTGGAACACACAAACCAAAGGGCTTTAGCTCAGATGTACGTGGGACTGAGCCCAGACACTCACCCTTCCCTGCCCATCCGGAAGGCCCCGGCCCCGCCCACTACACCTGCTTGGGCTGGAGGAGGACCCCCCGCCAGGAGGGCTTGGCCCCTGGCCTCGGTGGGGTCTGGCTCCAAGGGTGCCGTCCCCAAGAACCTCCTGCAGTGGGGCAGAGCTGGTGGCGGGGGGGGGGGGGGGGGGGGGGGGGGGGGGGGGGGGGGGGGCTGGCCCCGCCTCACCTGGGCTCCTTCACAGTCAGGTCTAAACTGCGGTCCTGGGATGCCTCGTGGGGAACCGGGGCACCAGCGCTCTCACCGGGCTCCTGCTTCACCGGGGCCGGGGGGAACCTGGCGGGGGTGGCCTGCTGCCCGTTTCCTACAGGGGAAGGGAGGGAAGATGGTGTTAGAGGGGCTGAGGGCTTCCTATGGGCACAGACTGGAACCCCCCACTGCCAGAAGGGAGGGCAGTGGGGCTGGGTGGGCCACAGGCCCCCAGGGGAGGCCTGGCTGCTGGTCAGCAATTCTCCCCATTGACATGATCGCTCGTGACGCTTACCCCTGTGTGGCAATTCTTCAAGTGATAATTATTGCAAAATTATGTCAAAGTTGTCCCGGCTCAGGGCCTCCTGGAGGAGAAGGGCGGGAGGCTGGGGAGGGGGCTGGAACGGGGGTGGGGGCCCTTCATTTTCTCCACCGACTGTCACAGTCAATTTGTGGGGCTGCCGCTTAGGCTTTTATTAAAGACTCTGTTAATGCTGAGGGAAAGTGGCAGATCTAGACTGGGAGCCGCGCCCTCCGCAGGTCCCCGGCCCGCTGTTGCCGGGGCGACGTCCCTGCTTTCCACTGAGCATGCCTAGGAGGGGCATCTGCTGTGTCAGGGCTATGAGAGCTGACAGCCAATCAGAGCGGTTCAAACTATGTGACCTCGCCCGTCAAGCTGTCCAGAGCAGAGATGCGAGGCCCACTGTGGCCGGGCTGGGCCGGACCGGGGTCTGGGTGGGAGCTGGCAGGCGGTAGCCATCTGGGGAAAGGCCGGAGCTGGGTGGGCAGCTGATTTGGGAGGCCAGGCAGAGCAGGGGCAAAGGAAGTTGCTGACAGGAGCGTGCCCACCGAGCCCTTCTCCACAATCCCCAAGTGGCTGAAATATTAATCTGCCCCAAGGCGCTGCAGCTGACAGAAAGCTGCTTCACAGACAGCAAGTGGCATTTGATTAAAAAATAAAGGAAAGCGCCCCCCCCCCTCCCCTTGACCTTTCTTTTGGGGAAAGGAGATTTTTCTGTTGAAAAAGAAAAAAACTTGACAGTCTGGCCACTGAGCTCAGTGTGGTCCTAAAGTGGGCGCCACCCTGGCCCACAGGCGTCTGGCCAGAGGCATAAGGCCCCCGGGCCAGTCCTGCCATCCCTCTCACACCTGGAATGGAAGGAGGGTCACTCCATGCTTCCAGCTGATGGGAGCGTCCCACTCGGGACAGGTCAGTTTTCAGAACTCATGCCAGGGGCTCCCCAAAGTCACTTGCCCGAGGTCCCCTGGGAAGTGGCCCAGCCCCCTCGCCAAACAGCGGCAGGCCCTCCAGGAGACCAGCGCTAGGCCGCAGGGGCCTTCCATCTTGGCTGGTCTGCAGATGGTCCCCCAGAGGAGCAGGGCGTTTGGGCTCAGGAGCCGGACCACTGAGGTCCAGGTCTGGACTTGGCCTCCTCCTGGCTGCGTGCCCAGGATCACTGCCCCCACTGCCCCATCAGCTCTAGCAGGCAGGACTTGGCCTCCCTGATGTGTCCCCAGCACCGGCGAGGTGCCCGGCCCTCAGCAAACACAGGGGTTGCTGAATGAGTGACTGCAGTGACAGCTGACTGTTCTCAGCTAAGTACCGAGAAGGGGGAGTGCAGGGAGAGGAGCCAGGGAAACAGAAAAGCCAAAGAATTCTAGGGACAGAGAAAACATTTAAAAGAGTAGAAAACTTGTGAAGGAGAACCGCTCCCCATGGTGAGCCGGAGACAAGACACGGGGGGTCTGGCTGTGTCGTCCGACGCAGCAGCCACTGGCCAGGTGCGACTAAGTTAAAGCAATTCCAACGGAAATCCAGTTCCTTGGTCACAGAGCCAAGTTCAAATGCTCAACGGTCGCAGGTGACTAGCGGCTGCCGCACCGGACAGCGCAGGACAGAACGTTTCCGCTGTGGCAGAAAGTTCTACCAGATGGCACTGACGGAGATGGAGATGCTGGAAGGTCATCCTCGGCCTTGAGCGGCTGGCCGGGCATAAATCCCAAGCATCCCTGAAGGGCGGCCACCCGCTGCGTGGCTGGACTCACGCCCCCTCCAGGTGACATGAGGGGGCCCTAGGGAGGCACAGGGATCTGGGACTCCTCTCAGCAGGGGCCGGACTTGGGACGAGGTAGGGTGAGAACTTGGGGGTGGGGACCCGGGCTCCCAGTGAGGCCAGGCTTACGGCCCTTGCTTCACAGATGAGAGAACAGAGCTGCCTGGGGTGGGGTGGGCAGCCAGAACAAGGGGCCCTGAACAGCAAACACGANCTCGCTTCCTGGGCAGGGCCCGGCCTGCTCACCTGGGTCAAAGGTGGCAGAGGGCTTGAGGGCGGCCGCAGCCAGCCTGGCCATCATGGGCGAGATGAGGCCCTTGCTCGCCGAGATCCTCTCCATGATGGAGGCGGGGGGCACCGGGACAGAGGTGGCAGCCGCGGGNCGGGGAGGCCCTCAGGCTGGAGTTCTTGCTGCTCAAGGCCGAGAAGTCGACCAGGTCGTCGTTGCTCGACTCTTCGTGCTCCGTGTCCTTGGCGCCCAGCAGCGAGGACGGCAGCCCCAGCGCGCCTGAGGAGCGCACGTGCCTGCGCTCGTGCTTGCGCTTGTGCGAGGTCATCTGGCTGGTGGACGTGAAGGTGAAGCCGCAGCCGGCGCGGATGCAGTGGAAGTGGTTGGTGGCCTTGCTGTACACGCAGCCCTCGTACCTGCACTCCTCGTACTTGTAGAACTTCTTGAAGCCATCCTTGGCATACGCGTCGTCCTTGATGTGGTAGCTCTTGTGCTTCTCGATGTCACACTTGTTCTTGAAGGTGAATGTGCAGCCGGGGCGCCTGGACAGGACATGGCGGGGCCTGTTGCAGGGCCTCAGGGAGGACGGGGGCCCCGAGGTGGTCCTGCCCTGCTCCCCTCTCCGGACCCAGAGGGACCCCCCACCCTTGTGCCTATGGCCTCGAGGAGGCAGGACCCCGAGCCCTGCACGGGCCCACTTCCCCATCTCCCATCCCTCGCCTAGGCCGGGCGGCCTCCAGGCGGGCTCCCCGCCCACCTGCAGTGGAAATGCGTGGTCTTCTGCCCGTAGAACTGGCAGTCGGCCGTGCCGCAGTCCTCGGTGGCTCGGAAGCGCTGGAAGCCGTCGTTGATGAGCTGGGTGTTCTTCTTGTGGAAGTTCTCGTGGGTCATCACGTCTGATGTGCTCGTATACACCTTGTTACAGCCCACCTGCAGGGGCAGATGGCCGTCAGGGAAACAGGCCAGGCTCCTCTGGGTCAAGGTCAGAGCAGCCATTCGGCCAGCCAGGGGCCTCCCTGCTGTGGGGAGCTTCAGTGCCCATAAACCCCTCAGGCCCTGCAGGCAGGCCAGGCCTGTGCCAAGGGCCTCCGGGCACAGGCAGGTGGGGGAGTCCCGCCCTGCAGGAGGGGAGTTTGGAGTCCTGATCTGTGACTCTGCCTCGAGGGCCCCTGGTGGTGGGCAGGGCTGGCCCTGGGGGCCCGGCAGTCACCTCTGGTCCAGGGACTCGTTGGGTGGACACTTCCTGGCACAGGGCCCTCCCCACCCCACCCTAGCTGGGCCAAGCAGGCGGCGTTGCCATATTGAGTAAAAACCAGTGGAATCTGAGCACGCTTGAAGGCTGGGCCGTGCCAGTGTCTGCACCATCTCAGGGCCCGGAGAGAGAGCCCCCCTCTCCTCCTGGCCCAGGTTGTTCCTCGGAGCCCATAACAACCCCCTGACAAATGCCGGGGGAGGTGCAGCGACTGCTATTTGCAACCCCAAGTCGCTCCCCCTGGGCCTGACACCTTGAAAAAGCCCAGACTCGGCGTGGCATTAAAACAGAGAATTAAACAAAAACCTCCTCAGGAACCATTTGCAACGCTCCTCTTGGTGTTAAAGCCTGAAAAATGTTGGTCTGTATAAACAGCTCCCTGAATTTCACCCGCACCAAGTATGGCCATGGGGACGNGACCCCCGCCAGGCCCCAGCCCCCCGCGACCCCGCCCCTGGCACCTGCATGCAGTGGTAGTGGGTGCTCTTCCCATTGAGGTGGCAGCCGTGGTAGTAGACACTGCAGTCGTCCAGCGGGCTGAAGCGCATGAAGCCATGCTGCAGGGAGTTGTCGCGCTTCTTGTGCATGTTATAGTGCCGGATCACGTCTTGCTTGCTTGTGAACCTCTGTAGGAGAGTACCGGGTCGGCAGGGGCCTGTGCTGGCCCCTTGCCCAGAGTGCCGTCGCCTCCCCTCGGCTCTCGCTGGAAATAATCCCGCCTGGGGTGGAGGTGGCCCGGGGGGTCCCCAGACCAGCACAGGGGACCATAGATGGAGCCACTCCAAAGGTCCCTAAGCCACAGACCCTACCGTGACCTCATTCCGTGAATTAGGCCAGGCCCTGAAGGCAGCGGCTCTGACAGGGGACAGCCCGTCTTGCCCAGTGCCACCTACAGGCTACGCTTGGGCGCCCTGGTGAGCAAGAGGGGACAACCCTGGGTGCACTTCCCTCTCGTTCACCTGCTCTGCATTTATCAGAGGTGGCTTTGCCCATCAGTGATGACCTCTCTGCACCTCAATGTTATCATCTACCAGATGGGGCAGGAGGGCACTGGCAAGAGGCAGACAAGGTGCGGAGGCCCTGGGGCGGGGCAGGACCCCAGCGAAGGGAGACTGAATGACCATCCCAGGAGGCAGGTGGCTCCAGCCCCTATCAGATGCCTATCAGGCTAGTAGTTTTCCGGGTTCTCTGCCTGTGTGAGTTAAGCTCAGGTGGCCTCGACAGAACCAGACACCCCATCCCACTTCTGAGAGGCCCCCCACCAACGGGCCAGCCCAAGGGGGCAGGGCTGGTGCCCACGAGGCCCTACCTGGTAGTTGCACTCCGGGTCAAGGCAGTGATAGTGCTCACGGTACTGGTAGGCGCAATGGATGTGGCCACAGTGCTGACTGCCCGAGAACCTGAAGGGAGGGGGGCTGGGCTCAGGCCTCTCAGGGCAGCAGTCCGAGGGAGGACCCTTCCCTCCCTCCACAGGGAGGACTCTGCTGTCAAAGCAGCAGAGCAAATCTTTGCCCATACCCTGGGGAAGCGCCGCTGGGGTTTAGGAGGGCCCGTGCCCTGTGTGGGAGCACAGGGGGGCAGGGGGGTTCTGTGGGGGTGAAGTGGCAGAGGCCAGGGTGAGTGACTGGGCCTGCTGGGAATCCTAGAACCGCTGGACGGTAGACCTGTCCTGCCTTGGGAATGAGGGCCCAGTGAGGCCCTGAGGCCTGGCACCAAGGTGGGGAGGGAGACGCCCAGGCGGGTCAGGCAGCAGAGCAGAGACAGGGAGGAGGCCTGGGGTGGGACGGGATGAGGTGGTGAGGGTAGGGACCCCCAATGTGGCTGCCTTTCAGCAGGTGCCACCCCCCCGGCCCCGGGCCCAGTGCAACACCAGGTGATGGAGACATGGGCTGGGCCAGCCCAGGGCCCCGCTGCCGAGAGGTGTTAAAGCCTCTCTGTGTCCTGGGCTTTCCTGACACTTGAAACGGCCCAGGGTTATGAATTTTTAAAGCACAGCATCTGTTCAGCGTCCTGCGGCAGGGAGCGTGCGCTCCAGCCAACTCCACAGCCAGCGGCCTCGCGCCGCCCGCCTCCCAGGAAGCCCGGCCTTCTCCGGGCCCCAGAGCCGCTGGGCTGTGGTTCTCAGTCGCAGCGATGGCTACCCCGGGGAGGCCGCTCTGGGGAGAGCCTGCCAGGACAATGGGAAGGAGGCTGGCCTGAGACTGTGGGGCGCGCACACGCACACACACACACACACACACACACACACACACCGACTGACCGACCCCTTTGTAAAGGGAGAGCCACTTGTAAATAAATATTTAAGCTGAAGCTGCCAAAAGGGCCATCTGCTGAGGCACTAATAATAATGATAATAATAATAATAAAGAGATTGGAACAAAGCTGAAAAGACAGAGAGGGACAGGAGGAGCCTAGAAGATCAGCAGAAAGATGCACACTGGGGCACTGCTCCCTCCTTGTGCTGCCCCGTCGGGCACTGACAGCAAGAAGCCGGATTTGCAGGGGGGGCACCAGTCGAGGCAAGGGTTCTTTACCTGCCCATCCTGCTGCCTTCAAAGTGTAAAGGGGCAGGTCTGGAGGCGGGCCATGAGGGTCAAGGCCCGGCCCAGGGAGCACATGGAGGCCATGTCAGAGAGGCTAATCGACTGTGCCCCTTCTCGTCACCAGCGGCTGCACGCTGGCCTGCGTCCCACCCCAGACTCCGCATAAGCCGTGACAGGGGGCTCTGTGCTCACCTGGGGCCAGGCACTGCCATCGGGCCCCTTTGGGCATCCTGGCCCTGCCTAGCGTACAAGCTGCTTCAAGGGCACGTGGCCCAGGTCCCATCAAGGGGTCAGGGGCTCTGAGACAGGGGTGCAGTCCCTCAGAGGAATTTGAGGGCATGGGCACACAGGGGTGGGGAAGCAGTAGGCACTTGGGCATAGCGGTCAGATGGACCTGTGGTCCCACGGAACGGGCACTCCTGGCACCACCCCCCCTTCTCCCCAGGGGCCTACCTGGCAATATATTTCTGATAAATGTTTACATCTTCGGTGACAGCTGGTTTATCTGTGGGCAATCCGTTCCTGGTGAGAGACACACAGGGCACAGCCGATTAGCGGACGGGGGTAGCCTCACAGCCCAGAGGTGTCGAGGGGCAGCTCCCTGTCCTGGGGCCCTGGCCCTTCCCGCTCTTGCTCTGCTGTGCTCTGAGGCCCTCAACGTGGGACTGAAAAGCCCTTTGGCAGAACCTTGGCACAGGTTCAATTAGCCCAACTCCATCCGGCAAGGGCAGTGCCATCCCAAGCTGTCACGGGCCCAGGGAGGAAGCCTTAAAAGCTGGGGCCTGGCCTCCGTTGCGTACTGGAAGTCAGGAGGACGCTGGGAAGAGCACTGGGGAAGGGCCAGCGGGCAGCTCCCTAGATTGGCTCCAGGTTTTCAGCTCTACCTCAGGGGGGAAAGGAGTGTGGGAAAGGGTCTCCCCCAGCCCCACACAACTGGTCCACAGATAATTTGACCGTTGCCTGAGGGTTAGTGATGAGTGTGCCCTGAGACTCCTGCCTTCTCTTGTTGCCTTCCCGTGGCCCAGGCCCTGAACCTGGGAGCCACAGCTACCAGCTTGGAGCCCAGACCTCTTATCCCAGACTAGGGCTCTCCCAGCCAACCACAAGACTGCATGTGAGGCAGACGAAGCCCATCACCGGCAAATGGGGGAATGGGGGTTATGGTCCCTGGTATGCGTGTTAGCAGATGAGCACGTGCACAGAAATACCTGACGTGTGATGTGTGTGTGCACACTGCAAGATGTATAGTGTGTTGGGCACGAATGATTACGCAAGCCGAGTGTGTGTGTGAGCACGTGTGTGCTCAGGCACGCGTGTGTGGAGGCACATGTGAGAACCAGTGCACGTATTAACCCGGCCGTGTGGTGGGCGTGCTCAAGTACGAGTGGATGTGCCCACGAGCATGGGCTTCAGGGGCAGGAAGTGGCTACGCCAGTGCCCAGCTCAGGATGGGTGTGCCTTACTTGACAGTGGAGACGGTCCCCGTGGTGATGGAGTCTGTTTTGGAGAAGGTCGACTTCAGGTACTCGGGAGTGTTGAAGGGCAGGGAGGCAGACGGCTCGGGCCCTGGCCCGGGGGCGCTGGGAGCACTGGGCACACTGGGGAGGGGTGCAGGAGCCAGGCTGGGGGTGGGCGGAACCTTGGCGGGGCCCGGCTTCTGGATGGCCCGGACGTCGTACTTGGAGGGGCGCCCCACCTTGCCCGTCTTGAAGGCAATGGCCCCGCCCATGTCGGGGCTGCCCTCCCCGGGTTTGAAGAGGTGCAGGTACTTGACGTTCTCCAGGTCGTACTTGGATGGCTTCTTGTAGGTGCTGCCGTTCTGGGGCCGCAGGTTCTCTCCCGTCTTCAGTTTCTGGATGAAGAAGTCGTACTTGGAGGTGCGGGCCACCAGGCCCTGCATGGGAACGCTGCTGTGTGAGGGCAGGGGCAGGATGGTGGCCTTGGTCTCCAGGTGTGCCGTGCTGCTGGGCAGCCGCAGGCCGGGCAGGGGCCCCACCACCTCCTTGCCGGCCCGATCCTCGGCCTTGGTGCTGTGGGCCGGCCAGGAGAGTTGCTCCCCGGCCTTGAGCTTGCGGATATATTCCTCATATTTGGAGAAGCGCGCCCGCTTGCTGAGGGCATCTTCGGAGGCGGGCAGCATGGAGGAGGTGGCCACCTCGGGGGTGGAGCCTGCGTGCAGCTTCTCAAAGCTGATCTTCCTGGCCAGCTCATCCCTCGTGTTCTGGTCATCGTAGCCAAACATGCCAAGGAACTCGGTCATGGTGGAGGCCGCGTAGTCCCGAAGCGAGGAGGCCTCTCCTGCAGCAACAGGGAGATGCCAGTCACCTCCGGGAGGGGGCAGGGTAGCCAAGGGACAGGGGGCACCCCCTCCCCGTGAGCCCCCCACCCATAGAGGGAGGAGGCTGGCATGGGGAGGGGGCGGAGCACGACATGATCTATGGACATTTGGCTCACTTGTTAGGTTTTACGACTCTTAAATTAATTTGTTTAAAAAAAAAGTAATTAATACCGGGGTAAAATAAAACGAGTTCATCAATGCCAGGAAAATCAATTTCCTAAATGTTCTGGCCGATGGCTTTTCAGTACATTAAACAAAGTTTCATAAATGTCTCCTCTCTCTCGCCTTGGCCTAATATGAAAGGGAAGTCACTTTACTGGAAGTAAGGCCAGATCCCAACCTGCCTCCCAGGGGTGGGTGATATGGGGGCTGGGGACAGGTAGGGATGTGGGGTGGCAGCTGGGCAGTCAGGAGGGACCCCAGGGGTAGAGGGCTGGGGGTGGGCCTGGCTGAGCCCACCCGGAGAACTCTCCCTGACCCCACAAGCGGACACACAGCCCCGGATCCCTGGGAGGCAGAGGGCTTACCCTGAGCCTCACCAGGAGCTGGCCTCTCAGCTCCCCACCAGCCCCCCGCGTACCGAGGGTCCCAGACAATAAGACTGAGGTGTCAGAGGCCTTGCCGACGTGTTTACTCAGACTCACTCAGGGCCCCTTGCACCAGCCAAGATTTATGACGTGGGGAGCCGTACAAACGTGCTCGCGCATGAGGGTGGCCACCCTGAGGATAGTCAGCGCCCAGGAGGCTGGTCCTGCCGGCCTCAGGGCAGTGGCCCGAGCACAGCCCCTCTATAGGTGCCATCCGTGTCCACTCCGGGGCCCGCAGAGACCCCGGAGCAGCCTCCCCGCGGGACGTAAGCAAACACCGCACACGCACCCGTGCACATCCCTAGCTACCTTCCCAGCTCCACAAACACACATGCGTGGACATGAACCACCCCAAACCCTACACTCGTCTCCCCAGGGTGAGTCTCAGGCTGGCGGAGGCAAGACGATCCCATTCTGCCCAGGGCGTTTCTCTGGAGCCCCACGTCCGTGCACACATGACCTTCTACACATCAGACGTGTGCCTCCCCAGCACACACGGGCTTACTCATTTCTGTGCAGGGCACTCGCTAAACACCTGCTCTGTGCTACGGCCTGGGTCAGTGGCGGGCGCACGGAGGACGGCGAGACCCACGCGGGCCCCACGCACATGTGTGTTTTCTCCGTGCCTGTCTGAGCCAGCAGGGCCAGGCACACGGACAGCGGCAGGGCCCCAGGCTCGAGTCCTAAGAGCACAGCCAGGGGGAGGCATGGCTGAGGAAGGGGTGGGAGGCCCAGGGCCCCAGCAGGGCGGGCGGCAGAGGAGGGTCGCCTCCCAACCCATATGGCAGCCTATCGGGTCTGCGTAGGAAGAAGACAGTCACAGGCGGCACCTGGGACCCAAGGGGGGCAGAGTGACTCCAGGAGCCAGCGGATGGCTGTTCCCTGGGGCGGGGTGGCCGGGATGGGCCAGTGTCCCGACCTCAAGCTACGTGGGGTCGGGGGCCCAGCCTGGGACGAGTGGGCTCTGGCTGCTAGATTCAGTGGCTCAGGGACCAGGGAAAGGGGCTAAAAATAGCAGGAGGCAGCTGAGCCCTCACTATATATGGCAGAGAGACAGAAGGCTTTGAAGGGCAGGCAGCTTAGAGGAGGGAGGGGGCTGGGTGGGGGTCTGAGGCAGCCTGGAGGCCTACATTCCTGAGCCCCCAGGCCCAGAGAAGGTGGCCTGAGCCTGGTGGGTGGCTCAGGCTCCAGCCGGTTTCCTCTGGTGCCCAGGGCTGAGCAGGCTGCTCCAGGTGTCAGATGGCAGTCCCTCTGCGGCTCCAACCAGAGGGGTGATGGCCAGGTCACCAGGCCACTGGCAGTTCCAGCCCTGCCTCCTACTGTCCCAGCTCTCCATGTGGGGTGAGAGAAGGCAGGAGTCAGGGTAGGGCTGGGCCGGGGAGGGGCCGGGGCCCTCATGGGACAGCAGCCCTCGTCCGCATCCCTTCCTCTCCTCCGGCTCAGCACAATCACCTTGTGTCTGGGAACGGCAAGGGCTTTTCCTATCAGAGGAAACTGAAGGTCACACTTTTCCTCATTGATCTTGCAATGTTTGTTAATTACTCTGTCACTGATGTGGCGAAGGATAATTAAACAGCTCTGTTTATATCTTATATGCATAATTATGTGGCTGCGCAGGGCTCCCCGTGCAGGGAGGAGATGCGCCCCTCGCTGCAGGGGGAAGGGGATAGGGGAGCAGCGGGGCACCAGCACAGGCCTGAGAAGGAGGCTGGGAGCTGGAGAAAAGGCCCTGGACCCAGGGGTTCCATGGTGACCCTCTACCACCTGAAACCGCAGCCCCTCCCTCCCTGGAGTGTGAGGAACCCTGGGCTGCTCTGAGTCGTAAGGACAAGGAGACAGCAGAAAAGCCAGGCCTGAGCCACCTCGTGGGAAAGAGGTCAGCCAGAGGAGCGCGTCCGGGGCAGGCGGCTGTAATGGGATCTGTGGGCTGGGCCGGGCCACCCCGTGGCCCTGTGCCTCACCCCTGAGAGGTCCTGCCTAGCAGAGCCAGTGTCCCTGGGAAGGAGAAGGATTCTGGGAAAGGGCAGGGGAGGCTGGGAGAACGGCTTATCCCAGGGCTCTGCCCCTGTGGCTCTAGGGCTGACCCTGCAGGCTCCTCTGATGCAGGTGTGGAGACGGTCCCCTAGTCTGTCGTCTGTCCCGCGTCCGCACAGCCATCCCTCACTTCCTCAGACCCGCCGTGCTCACAGCCGCCCCCAGCCTGGCTCACACCTGGGACGCTTCCCTCCCCCCTGAGCAAGTCTCCCCTGTTCTCGCCCCCATGTTGGCCCCAGGCCCCTATGCGGCCCCCGCCCCGGGTCAGGAGTCCTCACGGGGCGGAGTGAGGTGCCGGGACACGGAGTGTGAGTGGGGGAAGTGGGCGTGCTCTGCAGACCCCCTCCTCCTTCCCCGCCGGCCCCCCCACGGGGTTGTGCCATCTGTCCACGCGGCTGTCTGACACTTACCTGAAGCCTGCTTGGTACTGGGGCCGCTGTCGTCCTTGGAGGCCACCCCATCGGACTCCTTCTCCTCTGCGCCGCTGCTGCCATCCTTGGGGGGCTCCTCGCTATGGTCCTCCTCGTCGCTGCAGCCCTGAGGCTGCACCATGTAGACACCCTCGGGCGGCAGCTCCAGGCCCTCACGGCCGATCCGCCCCAGGCTGGGTGCGGGCGCGGGCTCCTCGCTGTACTCGCCGTTGACCCACTTCTCGATCACCGCCCGCCTCTTGTCTTCCTCGCTGCGGGCGCCCCGGGCCACGCCGGCCTCTCGGTCCCGTGGCCGAAGCGGGCTGCCCTCAGGCTGGGGGCCTGACTCTGCCCCCTTCTCCACCACCACCTGGCGGCTCAGCTTGGCGCAGATGGCGTTGAGCTTCAGGCCGCCTTTGCGCTTGGCCGCCATCGCGGGCTTGCCTGCGGGCGGGTCGGTGCACCGGGTCCCTTCAGCTGCGGGGGCGGAGGGAGAGGTCAGGGGAGCGGCCACCAGGCCCTAGGTCTTCCCAATCCCGTCTTCCTCACGCTGCCCCTGGCTGGTGGGGGTCTGCGCCCCTCACCAGACTGTGAGCTCCAGCGGCTCAGCTCGCCCAGCGCTCCATCCCCAGAGCCTGGCACAGAGGTCGGTGCGCACTGGGAGGTTCAGGACAGTTTGGGAATGAACATAAGAACGAACGAATGAATGAATGAATGACTCCTCAAACACGAGGGGCAGACTTCTCAGCACCTGGTTCCTGGAAGTGTTTCCTACCCTTGCTTGGCCCTAAATTCCTCTTCTGAGAGGTGGGCACAACATGATCCCAGATAAAGGAGGTGGTGTGTCCTCTGCCACACAAGGACACTGAGGCACGTAGGCTGAGGCGCAGGTCACTGGGCAAAGCAGGCAAGTGACAGCAGCCTGCCCCCCCCGCCCCCCATGGCCTGCCCCACGGGGAGGAGGCCACCGAGAGCCAGGGACCAGCCCCAGCCAACCTCCTGCCTTACCGGTCCACCTTCCCCTTGGAGCATCTGGTCCTTGGCACTCCCCTGCCAGACCTGGTCCCTGGCCCCACCTCACTCCTACTTCTGCTCCCTGGAGAGCCTTGGGATCTCCTGCTGCTCTCCCGGCCACCCAGGGCCCTCCGAAGCCCTCCACTTATCCTCACTCCCCTCCCTTTCACTGGCCCTCTCTTGTCTTCTCTGGCCATTTCCCTTCCTCAAGCCTCAGTCAGGGCCATTCAAAGGGCAGAGCTGCTCAGAGTCCTTCCAAGAACTGCTCATCCTTGTCCGAGGATCCCGCTCTGTTCTCTGCCACAGCCACAGCCCCTTCCCTTGGAGGCCTAGCTGACTCCAGAGAGCCCGCTTCCCAGCCCTGAGAAGCCACCACTGGGACAGGCTGGGGCTCCTCCCCAACGGAAGGCCCAGAAGCTGTGGCTGCTGTGTCTAATCCCTGCACACGGCAGTCCAACGGAAACTCTACCTAGGAGGCCCGACGTCTCGCCACAGCCCTCACGGCTGCTAAGTGGGGCGCCCGGGGGTCCAGGGGCGGGGAGCACACAGCAGGTCCACCCACCACACAGCCTGGGACCTGCCACAAAGGCCAAGAGTGGACACACGTACAGATTTTAATTTGTGTATCTGTCTGCTTGTCCTCCACCTTCCCGTCTGTCCGTTTAGTCGGCTCCTATTGTGTGCCAGGCCCTGTAGGGGGCACAGCAGACGGTCTCAGCCGATTTGGGCACAGGGGGCCCCACTGGAGCCTCTCAGTGGCAGGGCCCCCTTGTGTGTCCCCCAGCAGAGGAATGAGTGGGCGTGTCTGAGTCTCCTCCCGCACTGGTCAGAAGGCTGAGTGAGGGAAGGGGCTCTGCTCCCAGGGCCACGGGCAGAAGGGGCTCCCCTAGAAAAGATCAACACCCCAACAACCCCCATGCCTGGAAGCCCACCAATAGGCATGCTCAGACAGGATGGCCACCCCATGCCTGCCCGGGGACCCTGTCCCACAGACAGGATGGCCACCCCGTGCGTGCCTGGGGACCCACAAGGAGACTTGGCCTGTACAGGCAGGTGGCTGTACAATGCCCAGCGCCCCCAGACCTGCCCCGAAGCCAGCTGCCAGTGCATATGGCCTCGCCCAGCCCAGGGACCCACTGGCCCCAGCCCAGTCCAGCCAGCCAACTTCCCCAGAAGGGTCTGCTTGGCTCACACCAGTTGGCCCAGGCTTGGGGTCCTGGCTTTGCCGGGCCCCACTCTACCCAAGTTCGTCCACGTCTCCAAGTCAGTGCCGCCCACACCCAAGTCTCCAAACCCTGAGTTCAGCGATGGGTCCCCTAGTCACACCATCCCACCCAGCCTCTGGGCCAGCTGCCAGGCTGCACGATGCCACGTTTCCCCCAGCAGACCTACAGGGAGTGGGCCTCACCTGGTCCCCTTGGTCCCCTGCCCTGGTGGGGAAGGGAAGGGGAGAGTGGGGAGCCTGCTCTATTTTTACCAGGAGGTAAGCAGCCAAGTGTGTAAGGCAGACAGCAAATGGATCTATAAATATTTATCCCAAGGAAGAGGGAAGCAGAAACTCCCAGGGCTGCACTTGCTGCTGGTGACACCCCCTCCTTGGGCTCCCACCCATCCCGGAGCCTCGCGGCACTTGGGGCCCACCCGGTCCGGCCCCCCCACTCCTGCTCTCGGCCGTGTGCCTGGCTCGGTCCCCCCTGGGCCCCCACCAGCTGCCATGCAGGTGTGCNNTGCTCCGCCTATACCCCCCACACCTGCCCTCCAGCTGCCGCTCTGCCCCAGCCCACCTGCCTTCCAGATGTTGCCCTCCCTCTGACTCTACTGCCGGTCCCAGGGGCAGAAGTGGAGGAGGCGTGTGGGCCGGGGGTGCAGGGCAGGAGGCAGAGCCTAGGGCAGCGGGTGGGGAGTATGAAAGAGCCAAGGTCCGAGCTGCCTGCCCATCCGCCTTCCGGCCCACTCTGTGGGGTCCTCCTCCCCGCCACCCCCCCCACTCCATCAGGGCTCTGGGACACACAGACTACCCCCCTCGTGGTCTGACCCCAGGCTCCTGTCCATGTAAACATTCCCCCGACTTTCTTCCCTAAAATATAAACGCCGTGGCCGGGCCTCAATGGGAGGAAGCCATCCGTCCCCGGCCATGTCACTGCCCCTTTCATCTCCTTCCCGCCACCAGCCTGCCCGCTGCTCTATTTACACTGGACACTTCCTCTGGGAACAATACTGCCCAGGCGGCGGGCTTGGGCCAGGGGGTGGGAAGGCGAGGGGACTCCTGCCCTGCTTACCCAGGGCCCGCCTGCCTCCCTTGCTGGCGGAAGGGCCCCAGGCAGGCTCTTGCCCTGTGAAAGCGCCCAGGACTGTAAGGGGAGAGGGTTCTAGCAAGCAAGGACCTGAAGAAGGCCGCTGAGCCCTGAGAGGGACACAAGCAAGCAGGTGCGGTGCACATCTAGGTACAAGATCCCAAGCCCAGGAAACCTCACCAGGCCCGGAAGAAAGAGGGGACACCAGAGAGGCTGGGGGTGGGGGTGGGGGTGGGGGCAGGCTGCCCACTCAGCAACAAACAGCCCCTTCCCAGCTTTCAGGGTCCGAACCTCCTCTCCCAGGGCTCCAAACTCAGCCAGCCCCACCCTTGCAAGCAGTTCCCCTGTGTAAGCTGAGCAGATCCTGCTCAGGGTGGAGGAAAGGAGGGGCAAAAACCAGGCCTTCCCTGCACATCTTCATGTATGGTCCCCTGAGGCCTCGTAATGACCCTGTTGAGCAGGTACTATCATCATCCCATTTGATAGAAGAGACAACTGATCCTGGAGTCACGCGGACACCCCAGAGCTCGGGCTCACAGGGACCCCGGGCTCAGCCAGGCGCTGCAGCCGCCACCGTGTCCCTGATTAAGGCTTCTGGGTGGGCTCTAGGAAGGCCCGGGCCTCCCTGCCCGGTCTCCTCCTCACTCCCTCTCCTGGTTCCCGTAACACGGAGCCCCCTAAAGTGTTAACTGCAATGGGTAAAATGGTGCAGCAGATTGCTACAATAAATAATTTACTGATATTTATAAATATTCAAATCAGCCAGCTTCAGAAATCAAATGAAGGGAGGGCCTCGGGAGAAGGGCCCGTTATGGCAGGAACCTCATCATTCCCTGAGAAGNCTCATCATTCCCTCCGAAGGCTGGGGAAGGCCAGGGCTCCTGCCAGTTACGGGGGAGACAGGGGGGCTCCCATCGCTGCACGTGGGCCCCCGGTCCCCAGTCTCTGGGGATGAAGGGCTTGGGGGTGGCTGGAACGGCTCCACCTCCTTGCCAGGTTGGGGCCAGGCCCTCCCCTGCCCCGGGCAGCCTGTGCTCAAGGGGGTTGAGAGGCTCCAGTGCCNGGGGGGGGGGGGGGAGTCCCTGGGGGCTGGGCAGGCCTGGCTGCCCTCCCCCCAACTTGTGAGTAATGTGTTTCAGGGCCGGGCGGCCTGTCAGCTACCAGGCTCCGGGTGCTTTATGGGCTCTGCCTGGTGGCTCTGAACTCCCTGGTAGGAAATAAAGTTCTCCCTGTGCGTCCCTTCTAAACATTTCACTCAGTGGAAACGGTGTTTAAGAAAAATGAGGACATATTTCTTCCTAAGGATGCAGTGTCCCCTTTGGGCGGCCTAATGCCCGCTGTATATCAGGAGGTGGGGAGGTAGGGGCCAGGCACTGGTCCCCTGGGGTAGGGATGCTCTGGGGCCCCCTGCCTGCTGCCAGGCAGCTCAGGGGCCACAGACACTGCCAGGCCACTGGTGGCTGCCCTGTCCCATGGCCCGGAGTGACAGGGCAACCGGTACCCTCTGAACCCCCCCCCCT
>NW_027530007.1:1685215-1687032 GCF_008692635.1 Crocuta crocuta | reverse complement strand
GTTGTTAACCTGTCCCCATTTCTAGATGAGGAGGCAGAGTCTGGTGAGATTGGTAATTGTCTACGGTCACCCAGTGTCCGTGCTGGAACTGGACTCTCACGGGGCTCAGATGTCCAAGGCCATGGTCTAACACCCCACACACCCCTCCCACAGCTGGAGGGGTGGTGCCGATGCTGGAGCTTCCACCCTGCCGTCCCTAAGAACTTGAACTTGACAGGCCACAAGCCTCAGTTTTCAAGTGATATGTCTAGGTTCATTCAACACACTCTCTGAGTTCTTTCTACAGGCCAGGCCCTGGGCTCAAACCTGAGGACAGCATGTGCCCAAGACAGACTGTCTCAATGCAGTCAAGGGGGCAGATGTTCAAGTCACTGTAAGTGCAATCACTGCGGGGAAAAGTGCAGGTGCCACAGCAAGAGCGAGCCTGGGAAGCAAGGAAGGGTCCTTTGAGCCATGTTCCCCCCAAGCTCCCTGATCATCTTCCCCATCCGTCTCCTCACCGCCCCCACCAGCCGATTTCTGTGTTAACAGTTCGCTCCCCTATCTCCTCCAGTTGTGACCCCCATCCCCGCCAAGACCTGTCCCACAGGAGAGGGTGTCCTTCTGTCTTGGGCCTGAGCCCTCCACTCCCAGATCGGAACAGAAGGGCCGCCCAGCTTGTGCAGGTAGGAATGGTGGCCGCTGCGCCCCAGGGCTCTCGGCCAGGCCCCCTGGTCCCCAATAGCTCTAAGACGGGAAGGGGGGGGCAGGCTGCTGGGCCCTACTTGCCCCCCTTTGTTTATTTATTTATTATGATTTTTTAGTCCAGTTAAAAGGTTTACTATCCAGACGCGTCTAAGTGGCCTCACTTAGCGTAAGTAACTCTATAAATCAGGGGAACTGTTAACATCCACCGCACAGGCTGGCTATCAATCTCCCCCAGGTCACAGCCAAACAGGAAGGGGAGAAAAAAAGAGTTACCACCCAGGGGAGATTTAAAACACACACATACGGCACACACACAGATTGTGCACGCGCGTGCACACTCGGGCGTCTCCGTGTTTGTACAATCATATTATAATTCACACGTGCACATGCAGAACGGCCCGGAAACTGGCAACGCTGAGTGTGGTCATGATAAGAGAGCACCAGCAGGGCTCCTGCAGCCCAAAGGGAGTCGGAGCCTGAGGGAGGGGAGCCCTCCAAAGGGCCCCCAGGGCCGGGCTCTCATGCCGGAGCTGCCCTGCCCAGCCAGTGGCTCTTGGGGGCAGGGGCGGGGGGGGGGGGCTCTGCTTGGTCCCCTCCCCTCTCTGTGGCCCCTGCCACTGCAAACCCAAAGGATCAAGCTTTCCCCTTCTGTGTGCCCAAGGTGAGCACTCAGAGGGGAGGTGGAGCCAAAGGAAAGAGGCAGGGAGACCGTTGGGTGCGGGCCACCGCAGAGGGGCATGCTGTGGTCCCCAGGTCTTCACCAGCCGTGCCCGAGGCCGGGCATGCCCCAAACACAACACAGGACTCAAGAAGGGTGGCACCATCCAAAGGAGTGACCGGCCACCTGGGAGGGTGCTGAGGCTAGCCGAGCGCCCAGAGCAGCCTCGGGAACGCCCCACCTTTTTTACTGGAGTCTGCGGGTCCGGAGGCACACAGAGCTCGGACACAGGCTCCCACCCTCTCCCCAGGGAGGCCCCAGACCGGGAAGGAACCACCAGCTGGGCCACACCAGGCCACCGGAGTGGGAGAGGCCTCTCCTGGCATCCTCTGTGGGTCCCCAAGACAAGGCGAGGCAGCCCCAGGGTGGAAGGGCCCACCTCTCCCACCTCGCCCCGGAGGCCTCCTGGCTC
>NW_027530007.1:1678740-1684865 GCF_008692635.1 Crocuta crocuta | reverse complement strand
ACTCAGCCGGCCCGGCCGCCCAGCCTCCAACATGCCCCGCGCCCGGGCCTCTCAGGAAGGTCATTACAAACGACTTTCCGATTCACTGCTCCTGAAATAATTTTGTGTATTAAAACCTGAATCTGCACTTTCTGGGNAATCTGTTTTAAAAGTGTGTCTGTCCTTTATTAAATTGTTTTCTTTTCCACATTATCAGTTGCCATGGAGACCTCATCTCTCGGATTATTTGAATTTCATTATATCTATTGATTTGGGAGCATTTCATCTTTTTTATTGTTTTTCTGTCAATTTTCAAAACGAATAACCATCTAATTTGCGTCAGTGCTGATTATGTTTGTCCCTCAATAGAGGTCGGCAGCTGCGCTGGGGAAACAAATCAATGAAAAACCATCATAAAACTCCCCACTCCGGTCTCCGGGATGTGTGGGTGACATTCCACGCCTGTGAGAGACACACTCATCAGCTCCAAGTTCGGCTACGGTGGCAGCGGCGCCGCTCCACGTCCGCCTCCTCTGGCCTTAATATTTAATTTCGCGATTTGGGGCATTATTAGTGGTGTTTTTATTAGTGCGTGTGGATGTGAGTGTTTGGTGGTGGGCCGGCCGTTCCGTTAATTTGTGGGTGAGGCTGGGAAACCCCAGAGGAGGGCAGGGCGGACGGTGCTAGGGGTGCGGTGGGAAGTGGAAGAAGCGAGTGTTGGGGGGAGCCCCGAGGATGGGGGACGGGGGACCCTGGGAACAGGAGGACCGCGATGAGGGGCCGGAAAAGGGGGGGTCGCAGAAGCGGGACCAAGCGAAGAGGAGGAAAAGAGGGAATTCAAATTGCTTACTTTGTTGGTTTTTTTTAAATAATTTATGCAATTTTAAGCATTTATGTATAAATTTTTTAATAAGCCACCCTGGAGCAGGATGGCCATTAACATCCCAACGTCCTTCTGTCCAATGGGCTGGCGGAGAGGATCAATTTCTGAGAGTACTTTCCCTTTTTTATGACATGATAAAATGCTTTTAAAGCAACTTACACAAATATGGAAATTTTTTTTTCTTTTTTTTCCCTGTCCCCTCTCCCTTCCCCTAACAGCCTTCTCATCCACCGGGGAGGGTGTGCGGGCACGCGCACACACGCACACACACACTTGTGCTCCTACTGCTCCCTCTCCTGCTGGGGAGGGGGGCTGCGGGGGGCTGGCAGAGAGACAGCCCCAGTTCTAACTGGAACTGGCCGCCTGTCCTTCTAACAAGGGCATAAACTTTCATTACCCATGCACGCAGTCAAAGACAATTTAGGGAAACGCGCTGCTCGGAAAAGGAAAACCTCAGCGATTCGTGACCCACGCCGCCGCCATCTGGGGGGCTCTCGCCTCCAGCGCTCAGGCGAGCCCGGGCCCTGAACCTCTGGCCCTGCCCGCAGGAGGTCAGGGGGAGGGGGCCCTTGTGGGGGGGGCAGCCCACCGAGGGAGCCGAGGGTCTCTGCCGTGGCTAGCTGGGAGCACCCGGGCAGGCCAGGGGACGGTCCCTCTTGTTGTGCTCTCCCCTCCACACTCCTCCTCCCGCCCCACCAGGCATGGGCTCTTGAGGGCAAGCACAGGGGTCAGGCCTTTCTGCCACCCAGTGCCAGCATGGAACAGATGCTCAGCTCCGTGGACGAATGGTTGGACCGACGGACAGACGGAGGGAGTGAAGACAGTATAGGAAACCTGGCCCAGATACCCTCAGGCTCAGATGCTGGAGAAAGGCCCCCTGTCCAGGTGTCACCTGCTCTGGAAGCAGGTCTGGGGCAGGAGTGCCTCTAGGTATATTGGGGGGGGCACCAGAGTGAGAGAAGGTGGCCTGTCTACCATCATCCCGACCCTGGGCCCAAACCCCAACTCCCCGAGCTGGAGCCAGGCCTTGTGAGAAAGAGGCCAAGCGGCCTATGCCCAGACTTGGGGACACCCGTACTTCTATGTCCCCTTCACCTTGCAGCCCCTCATCCTGACGGGGTGTGGCAGGGAGGCCGGGGGCTGACCTGCCCCACGGGGCCGTGCCTGGCCCTCCCTCACCATGCTCGGGCGACCAGCACTTTGGCAGCTTCCAAATCAGACAGATCGACATTAGAAACTTGGTCCCCACTTTTAAGGAAGTTTGGTCTCTGCCCTGGGCCTCGGTGTCCTCATTGGAAACAGGGCTGTTGGGCTGTCTGGCACGCGGAGGCTGCCCCTCTACTGGACGGTGACGGTGGGCAGGGTCCTGCCTTGGGAGGCGGAAGGGCTGCTTCCTCCCTGGCCTGGGGGCTGGCGTGGGCAGGGCAGGAAGCCCAGCCTCCCTGAGACCTGGGCACCCTTGGTCCCCCTGCTTCCCTCATCCCACCCTCCTCCCACCCCACCCAGAGCCCAGCTCTCTCCCTGGGGAGGACCCCATACCCTCCGGCCCTCGAGTCTCAGAGCATCTCTCGGGAGGCTTCCCTCCCTCTGGACGAGCCTGACCCTCGGCAGCCCAGGAAGGGCTCCTCAGCAGCCTCGGTGGCAGCAGCGAGGGAGCAGGGCCGCCATGGCCAGGCCGCCCCGGCCCTCGGTGGGGACCCAAGGGGAGCCCACCCTCCTCCTCTTCTGTGTTCAGATCCCCCCCCCAACCGTCATTAAAATAACAAGTTTCTGTTACAATCTAAACATTCCCACATCGCATAAAGGGTTATATTACACCCGAGTCACTCCCGGGCCCGTGTTTGCACAGAAAAGCTCACGGCAGGTCCCCCCTCCTGACGAAGTGACTTATTAAAGTTTAAACAGTAATTAACAGAACAATAAAAATAAAGGGATGTTTGGGGAGTCATAGCGCACACAGGGTTTTTGGCAGTGCCAGCAGATTTTCAGTGCCCTGTGCTGGCAGCAAAATGCAACTCTGAAGCCAGGGGGGACGGAGGACGGGGCCGGGACGGGGCCAGGGAGGCCTTGGGCCTAAAGGGTAAGGAAGCAAAGGCAGACTGGAGGGAGGGGAAGAGGGGCCCGGGGGGCTCATTCGGGTCTGCGCGAGGCCACCAGCCCCACCAGGATCCCGAGAGGCGGGGTGGGCGCCGTAGGAGCAGGAGAGAAGGCCTGACGCGGGCAGGAAGCCGCCGAGCCGAGGCTTCGTCAGGCCAGGGCCCAGCTTGGCCCCAGGCACTTCCGGGAGCCCAGTGCCTGGGTCACATCCAGCCAACTCCGGCAGGGGCCTGGCCGGGGGAGCAGCGTGGGCATCGCCAGACCCTGCCGTTAATGATTCCCGGGGCTGGACCCCGGCCACTCTGGGCTTCTCTCCCAGTCGGGCAGGTACCTCTCCCCGCTCCTGTGGCCGGGGCACCACACAGCCCTGAGAACTCTCCTGAAGCTACTGGCCACTACTAAGCATGAGTAAGGACTCTGGGGGAAGAACTTCCTCTCTGCCCTCTGTGAGGGAGCGATGAGCTGGCCCAACTCATGCTGGGCCCCACCTAAAGCGGGGAAGCATAGGGCTACCTAGGTCGGCGTGGACCCCCACGGGTGGGAGTCCTCACTCACAAAGGGCCTCAGGCAGTGGGGCCTGGAGGTCTGGTCCAAGGGCAGGCCTGTCACCTTTCACCCTCTGGTTCTCCCTGTACAAGCTCCGCCTAGAGGCTCAGACACCTGGCTGTAGGGGAAGGCAGAGTGCCGGGGAGAAGCCCAGAAAGAGGAGAGGCTCCACCTGAACGAGGCCAGCATGCTCTGCTTTCCCCTAACGCCGTGGCGGCCGAGGAGCAAGGGAGACCTTGGAAGCCACTATGCATGTGTGTTACCGCACGCCAGCCAGGTGACAGTCACCGGGTCCTGCTGGGCTGGCCTGGGACTTACCAGCCCCCAAATGTCCTCCCTTCTTCCCTCTCCCAGATTCCCTGGGCCCTGGATGGGCTGTCCCAGGCTATGCTGTGTGTGTGGGGGGGTCTTGGCCAGTCTTGCTGCCCCTGCCCACCCACTGCCTATGCCTCCCCTCAAGGAGAAGCAGCTGTAGAATCAAAGTTCTCTCGTCACCACATAGGATTCATTCCCAAAGTGGTTTTGGGAATAGCATCCCCAGTGGAGGGTCTTCCCACAGGGCAGAGCAAAGGGCGGACGTGGGGCCACCATGGGGGCCCCAAGGGCACTCCTCTTGGCCTTCTCCACCTCCCTGTGCCTCACGCGGTGCACCGGCCTGCCCTGGCCGGCCCGGGGATCCACCTTGGGGCCTGCACCCCGCAGCCTGGACCAGCACCAAGCCCAGAAAGCAGCCCCCCGCCCAGGGAGAGCAGCCCCGCTGGGTCCCTGGCACGGGAGCCCAGGCTGGTTCTGCCACATCACAGCTGCAGGAGCTGACGTGAGCAGCTGTGAGCCACACGTGGAGGTGAGGTGCTGGGCCGTGGGCCAGACACGCCCTCTAGCCCTGTGTCTCCTGGGATCTGGTTCCTGGGCAGCTGGCAGGCACGAAGGGCAGGGACTCTGGCTCTGGCTGGCCTCCGTGGTGCCTGGCCATGCCCCTGCCTCTCACCAAGTTCCTGCAGGCACAGCCGGGAGAGTGCTGGGCCCAGATGACCTCAGTGCCGCTCGGGCTCTGGGCACGAAGAACTTTGCCCTGAAGACGTGGAGAGGAGCCAGCAGCTCTCCCTGCCCCCCTTTCCTGGGCAGACTTCTTTGGGGCTCCACCTCCTGCCCCAAGATAAGTGACTCATGGCAAGAGGAGAGTGGAGGGTCAGGCAGAGGGAGCTCAAGGGGAGGGGGCAGGCGACAACTTCCCAACCCACCCCCAGCTGCTCTGCTCGGGAGCTGGCCTGGAAGGAAGCCAGGGGCTTAACCCCCTTGCTTGCTGGAGAAGGCCCCCTGAGGCACCCAGCGCCAAAGCTCGGGTGGAAGCAGGGAGACACAATCTAGGTTAGGATAAGGACTAAGGGAAGGGGGGGAAGGTGGGGACAGAGGGCTTTTAACAGGTGCACGCTAACATGGGCAAACCGGGAGCAGACTGTTCATCTTAATCTGCCCTGTTTCTAGAACCTTCCACCTTCCCCCCTGTCCCCCTGCCTCACACGGCAAAGAGCTCTGGCTGCACAGGGAGCTCCAGAGGGTGGGGGCTATCACAGCACAGGTTGTCCTAGATTTGCACAGAACTTTAGAGCTGGAAGGGAACTGGGGCCCAAGAGGTTGAGAGGCTCTTCAGAAGCCCAGGTCCCTAACTTGTCAGGAGGAGACAAATCCAGAGCCCCAACTCCCCATCCCAGCCCTCCCATGAGCAGCAGATCAAACTGCTACACATCTGTGCTTTAAAGAGGGAACTTGCAGGACCCAATGGCCCCAAACACCATGAGGGTTCCCTGCTGGAAAAGCTCCAACCCCACACTGACCCACCTGGCCAAGGACCCCAAGTGGCTCTGAACCAGCACCTCCAGGGTGCAGGGCGTGGAATTCAGGCTCCCAGCTCTCCAAGGGAAGCAAAAGTAGAGTCTGGCTCTCTCTGGCCTTGGCTCACCCACTGAAAAGGGGCAGGACATGTGGGTGGGTGACTAGCTGAGGTAGGGGCATGCCTGGGCGCATGGGGTGGGGAGCAGGTGTATCGGAGGGAGGGGACCTTCCTCTTGCAGAGACTGAGACCCCCAGAACTTAGGAGTTGTGCGGTGAAGGGGAAACAGGGCGAGTGCCCTTCTGGGATTAGAGGAAGGGCCTGGGAGACAGGAGCCTCCAGGAGAGAAGGTGGGGGCGGCACAGCAGGTGGCAGAGAGGTGCTATGGTTGACACGCCACCCCCACCCCCACCCCATAGCCAGCCCATCTCCACAATCCCCTTGCTAAGGCCGCCAACGACATGAGGGGACTAATTTAGGAGTATTTTTAAAACTGTGGCCCTGGTGGAGGGGCTTAGCAGTTGTCAGCCATCTGGAGTAAGGAATTACCGTCACCTCCCTGATCCTAGAGCCCTAAACCCAAAGCTGGTTAGGCTCGAGGGGGAGGCAGCAGGTGGATAGGGTGGGGGCCTGTCCCGGGAGGTGCCCACAGGCCTGGGAAGCACCTCCCCTTGACCTGGGAGGGGGCCGGGGGCTGGGGAGGGGGCTGGAGAGCCTGGTGTCCTCTGTGCCCACTCAGGCTCCCCCGCCCGCTCCCGCACGCTCACTCCCTGGGCCGCGCCGGCTCGC